>NW_025935397.1:46825-124087 GCF_000764305.2 Hyalella azteca | reverse complement strand
CACCACCCCCCATTCCATGGGGCGTGGTGAACGTAAAAATGGAGGTAGAGAGATGATTCTGCCACCAATGGAATCGTCAGAAAGTAAGCTTTAAGATGAGTATGAGCACCGGATAATGCCATGATTGGCCGCTTTACGTCAGGCGTTTCTTTTAGTTTGTCCAGCCCTGTAATTAAATCCCATAGACATTTGTTAAAGGGCCTAAAAACTGCCCTTCTTTGGGAAGCTGTCACGAAATCATTTTTCGACGTAGAGGGATGATTCTGGCACCGTTGAATACGTCAAAAAGTAAGCTTTAAGATGAGCCCAAGAAGTGGAAAACGCCAAAATTGAAAATTTTAGCCAGGTCGGTCCCCTTAAAACGTGATTAACATAATTTGCGTAGCTCATTTAAAAAAATTGCAGCTATTTTTGTATGACGGGGCAATAAAGGACACCCCTCAGGGCAATAAGGGACACCCCCTTGAAATACATGCACAGTACAACCTCTCTTAGCAAAAGCTTCAATTAATATAAAATCAACTAACAACAAATAATTTTGATTACATTTACCTTGCCCACCAAAAAAAAATTCACTTGACAAGTTAATGAAAAATTAATGCATCTTCAGTCATTACAAAATTGTGCATAGAATGTCATTGATAGAATTGTACACCAGGCAACATGGAATGTAAAGTAATTAACGCATTGGCCATGATGTGTGCCATATATCTACACGCTGTACTTCTCAGAATCCAAATGTGTACACATGTTGTACATGCCTATGACTATGAAAAATAAATATTTTTATAAAATCTTGTTACTCTTTCAAATTTAAAATTTCAATGATATAATTCAATAGGCATGTTAGGGAATGCTTTGAAGTCAACTAATGCTTAGAGAAATAGTTTTATTTTCAAATGCAATTAATACAAAAACTACAAAATTTGTGTCCATTGATGAAAGCAATAAATATATATACATATCTATCTTTGCATGAAAACAAAATAAAATATTATTTATTGATCTGAAACTACAACATTAGATGTTGCCAACTTCATTATATTGCATATGTGATTGAAAATCAATTATTGCACATGTATGGTTTTCCTTCACAGTCATCAAAATATTTTTTTACCCTTTGAGTTTCACCTTTGCTATGGCACTTCCCTCATTTGCTGAGAGCATGTTGTAGCATTCATGGCAGTGCATCCTGGTTTTAGTTCTAGTTGGTTCAATGAATGTGGGCTGTCCTCTTTCCCACTCGATAATTTGAGATCTACATCCTGATTTTACCCTCTGAGATGCTGCTTGTAACAGAAGCTTAAGACAATATATATGATGAATGATCTCTATAAGGTAAATATAACTGAACTAACAATGTAAATGCCCTCAATTTTATTCAGGATTATGAAAACCTGGACACCAATCTCTTTCCATAATCCATAGTAGTTTCCATGCATAATATATATCGTTCACAAAAAGCTATGAGATACCGGTAGTCATAATGTGTGCAATTATGACTCAAAACTAATGTAGATTACTTGCGTGCATCGCTCACAGTAATAAGTGATAACTTTGGGCGTTTTTCGGCAATATAAGACATAGATGCATGTCTTTGCTTGGTACACATTGCCCACAGTATTAGAAGTGATTACGATAAGCGTCGTGAGCCAATATGAGCCACAACAGGCATGGCTTCACTTGGCACACATCGCCAGGAATAATGATGAATTTCAACCCTGAGCAATGTGCACCAAATACGGTCACCAATTTTACGTGACACAATGACAGAACATATCCCTGCAAAGCTGCACACAACTTTTCTCATTGCTCTCTGCTGGGTAACTGAAGATATACAAGTTTGAACCTATCGCCTGTACGGCATTTGGGCCACAATCAGCAATTGCGGCCAATGCGTTAACCTAAACTATGATTTATTTCTCTGAAAAATATGATGGTTGCCACTGAAATATTCCTTTCTGTTTCAGGTATGTTTTTTACAATCATTTTTAGCACATTTTCTCATTTATGGAAAAAATGCACTATTGTGCTCACCATGTCTGTCTGTCTGTCCGTGTGTCTGTTCGTCCATCCGTGACCTCAAGTTTTTGTCAACAAGAAAATGCACTCTCTGTCACTCACTGCAGTGAGTACCAAGTTATATTTTTTGTTATAGTGAATTCACTTGACCCAATTAAAATGGTGCAAAATTACAATCTGTCCTGTAAGCTTACAGATATGGAAGAAATGCTATATGGCTGCTGATATGAAGCTTGCAGTGGACAAGGTCATTGTCAATGCTCAGTGGAATATAAATGGATACAGTAATATCACTTAAATAATACGGTAATGCATTGGTATGGTTATATCATATCAATCAAGGAAAAACAAGTAAAAATCATATGTAGATGTAATGTACACTCTGATGTTTCTGATGAGTACACTCTGCATGTTTCAAATGTTTCAAAATTAAGTTTTATTCCAAGTGCCCTTGATTACCCTGTTCCCAGGAGTAATTTTGGAAGCTTTTATTTTGTGTATAGCACTTTACAGATAGCAAATGAAATATTTTTGGAGATATACAATAGCCCATGCAAAAACTTGAAATGATACCCATCTCATTTGTGAAATGTTTCATGATAAGAAGTTATCAACAAACAATGCTCAAAACAGTCCCTTATTGCCCTGCTTGACAGTACCTATAATGGTTTTGATGCTTTCTATCACCCATACTGCCAGTATGGATGACTTTACAGTCTAAAACTGTACTGTAAAGCAAAACATTGGTAAAGGATCCTGAATTTGTTGCCCTGAAAATAAGAAGAATGACTGCTGCAGGTGGCCCCACAGTCATTCTGTGCCTTACACTTGTCTGTTTTGTCATGGAACCAGTTGATATTTTAGCTATTCTACCTTGAAATTATAAAATTAATTAGTCTAGGTATGTATTATTTTTAAAGACATATAGAATGCAGTCAGTGTGAGTATATTACCACATTTTCCTTAGCTTTGTTTAATGTCTGTCTGTCTGTCATCAAAAATTCTCACCTCAACATGTTGACTATGATTGCTTCATCTTGTACTATTATTTAATTTTTTGTACTGTTTTTAAACAGGGTTGCCAGACAGTCATTTTTTCCAGACAAATTTTGTGATTTAGTTTTTCTCAATTGCATTGACCATCTAAAATTTATGATAGGGTTACTTCCTAATTAAATTTTAAATACTGCAAAAAGAAAATGGATGGAAGTTTTATAGCGGAACCTACAAATAAACTGGTATATATTGAGTTATCAGCCTTTTTTGGCCTTTTTTGTTCTCGAATTTGGCAGCTTTTAGGCAACCTGAATTATGTACCACTACGTCCTGGAGAAATTACATTTTGTGGTATGCATATGTAATTATGTACCACTTCGGAGTCAACGTGTTAATTTAGAGCTCTTATGAACATCCTAGAAACTTGAAATTTGGCATTCATGCTTATGCTGCCTAACAATTCAAGATTTGATCATCATAACTAATAACTAAAAAAACTTGTAGAAAAAAAAATTAAAATAAAAATGAAAAAACTTGAAATTCACGTTTGGGAAAAATTCACATTTGGTTATTTTTCGAATATCCAGACTTGCCAACCCTGGAAATTAATTTGAATTGCTGAAATTGCTCAACTAAAAAGTAGCAAGCAAATAAATATAGAAATCATTTTTAAAAGCCACGTTTTCTTAATGGACAAAAAAGAAAAACATTTACTCCTACATAACATTAAAGTTATGTAAAATGTTATATAAAGTTATGTAAGAGTAAATGTTTTTCTTTTTTGTCTGTAAGGAAAACGTGGTTATTTATTAAAGTTTTTTTTTATTTGTTTTATTTTGAAAGCGGATTTTTTTTTTTTTTGCACACACTGTTTTTTAGAGACCATTTTGGTCTTTTTAAATGTTGCATAATTTAGCTTCCTAGTTGAAAACAATATGCAGCACAATCATGACAATTTTTGATGTTATACATTAGTAGAAGCCTAAATGTTTATTACTAATTTCAATGTGCTAAGTTCTATTCATCCAAAATTATAAGGAAAAAAATTAGAGGAATGAAATGAAAAAGCATTTCAAGATAGAATGTATTTAAACTTCTTGAAAAAATGTAAATATTGAAATTAGCAGGAAAATTTGTTGTGACAATTTTGTGTTTGAAAGGTTTTTTGAAACAAATTCTTTTACATGCACTAATTAAGTAATTTGAAAATAAAAATTCATGAAAATTCAAATACTTGACCAACCACAGATGAAATGGCACTCCTGAAACAATGGCTTAACCTCTGATCAATTCTAGATTGTGCATTGTGATGCACAAAAGCTCATGAAAGCTGGGAAATTTTTCAAGTTCCCCATTATTGTGGGACTTTCTCCATAAATGCAAGTTAGTACAGGCAATTTCAAAGTGCAATGTAGGAATTTTGAAATATTAACTGTTATACCAGTGGTTCCCAAAGTGGGCGATATCGCCCCACTAGGGGCGATGGAAAGATTTTGGGGGGCAGTAAAGAAAAAGAGGCGATAGGGGGGGGGTGCCGGCAGCCCGAAGTCAAAGTCAGAAGTTCCAACGTTTGTTTGACGATTTGTACACAACACGTGCAGCACATGACTCCCAGCGATGGTTTTTTCACCCAGAGCTGTTTTTAGCCCATTTTCTCATTTATGGAAAAAATGCACTATTGTGCTCGCCATGTCCGTCCGTCTATCTGTCCGCCTGTCTGTCCATCCAGGACTTCATGTTTTCGTTGACGAGAAAATGCGCTCTCTATCACTCACTGCAGTGAGTACTGGGTTATATTTTTTTAACCTCTCCTGGGTTTATGTCTCCGACAAATTAACGGCTGAGCTCACGGCCAATTTCCAAATTTAATGATCAAGGAATATCTCTCAAACTAATAAACTTAACTCGATGAAACTTGGTACACGTATTCATTAGGACCTAACGGTAATGTAAAGCCTGTGAAATTTTTTTTTTAATTTTGCCTTCAATTGTTTTTGCCATACTTATATGACAATACGGGCTGAATTCACAGTGATCAAGGAATTTCTTCCAAATTACTGAACAGACAAATTACTGAACAGACAGTCCCAACTACCGAACGGTGATGTTTAGCTCATGAAAATTTTTTTGATTGTGCCTTCGTTTGCGAGTTTCATTCGTGATTTAAACAGCAATATTTGCTTAAATTCGCAGTAATCAAGAAATTTCTTGCAAACTACTCAACAGATTTGAACGAAATTAAGTATTTTAATACCTAACCTCAGCAACGGTGATGTTTAGTTCGTTACAATTTTTTCGTTTTGCCTTCGTTTGTGAGTTATACGGCTATACGTAAACGGCTCTTGGTTAAATCAGCCGGTAGAAAAGCCGGTTGTTCCTCCTACATCTGTATAACTTGAGAATGAAAGCGAATAAGGAAGTGCGAAATCAAGAATGACGGTGAAATGAAGAAAAATCTCGCAAACGACGGTAAAATCAAAAAAATTTTTTAATCTTAAAAACACCATTGGGAAGTTAGGAATGTAAATTCAAAATTTCGTTCAAATCTGTTTGGTAGTTTGGAAGAAATTCTTTGATCACTGCAAATTTTGGCCTTTATCGCAATATAACTCACGAATGGAGGTAATATTTAAGAAATTTTCGCAAGCTAAACGTCACCGTTGAGTTCTGATGAATACATGTTCCAAGTTTTATTGAGCTGCGTTCATTAGTTTGGGTGATATTACTTGATAATTGAATTTGGAGATTGGTCGTGAGACCGGCCAAGAGTCCGGCCGTAAATTCGCCCGAGACGTCCTAGGTTTCTAGTGCTGAAACAGTTGAAACAGCTGAAAAACACTTTGGTTCACTAAAAGGGGTCCTAATTGTGAAAAACACATTTGTGTTTAACCTTTATCTTTCAAAATTGCAGCGAACTAAATTTTATAGAAAGAGGGGCATGATTTTATATGTGTCCGTGGGGGGTGCTAAAAATTCACTAGGGAGATAAAGGGGGCGCCAGCCTGAAAAAGTTTGAGAACCACTGAGTTATACTCATCATAAAAACAATATGACTATGACTTATGTAAATATGGGAAATTTTTATATATAAGCAGTGCAAACATCTAGTTTGGTGGCAGGATAAATTAATCTGAAATTGTTTGCCTTTGAAGACCAGTGACATGCTGCTTTGTATCTAATAGGTTTTTTCAATGTACCAGTCTAGTACCTCTGATGATGCTAGTACATGAATAAACCAATCATTCTCAAGTGATGATCAATGAATATTTTTTAAATCATCTCCCAGAACTCCCCTCAATTGCTCCGTCACTTTGTACACAAATTGAAGCTTCATTATTGAAATTATGAAGTAATTTTTGTATGAAGTAATTTTTGTATGAAGTAATTTTTGTATGAAGTAATTTTTGAAAAAATAAGTTTGATAATTATTTCAAGTAACATTCTCTTTATATGTGTATGTACCTGCTTCATGGTTGATGAAGCAAATGTATGGATCAGACAAATTTTTTTATCTGATTTAAGTTTATATCATAGTACCTAGTATCATTATTATGCGTGTTACAGTTGATTTTTATTACATTAAATTATTTCTGAAGATGCTTTTGTGTTATTTCTTCACTGATGTCAGGTCACCCTGTATGAAATAATTTATGGGAAATAAGTTTATATATCATATAAGTTGTCTAATATTATTAGACAACTTAGGTAAATAGACTTCCTTTTCTTGCTCTACATTGATGATATTGTTTCAGGAGTAAGCTGTGATGCGTGTCTCAAGGCAAATTTTCGTGGGCGCCGCTACAAGTGTCTGATCTGCTACGACTACGATTTATGTGCCTCATGTCATGAAGCCAAAGCCACTACCACTCGTCACACGACTGAGCATCCAATGCAGTGCATCTTAACACAACAAGATTTTGGTAAAATATATATGTCTGAATTTTTATCCTTAAATTCCCTAATTAACTTGCATAAGATTTTTAAAAATGTAACACTTAAATGCAGTTGTTTTTATTTGTTTAACACATTGTACTTTCCTATAAATGTTTATAATTGATAACCACTGTTTTGTGCAACAAGTTTTACAATTTTGCATGCATTTCAGACTTATTTTATGGTGGAGAAGGTGTGGGCAATGAACAGCCCCAGTCCCTGACATGTCCATTCTGTGGGCGACTGGGGTTCACGGAGCTCACATTGATGGAGCACACCACCGCAGAGCATCATGATACTAACACTGAAGTGGTGAGCTATCAATTAGTTGCTGCACTATGAAAACTTGCTTATGTATATTATATATATAAACATGTTATAACCTGTTTCTGGGTTTATCTTGAAATGCTATCTGTGATTGGCTGATGGGGGTTACAAAGCCCTAAGTATTTTTGATTGTACAGACCCAGGGACACATAACTATGAGTTTAAATGACTGTCTGTGTAGACATGGCCTTGTCTGATGAAAATTGATCATTTGTGTTGATATTTGATTCTTAAAGACGCATATTTTAAGCTTATTATTGGTTCTAAATGATCTTCTTTCTGATTTTGTGTTATATCCAAACATGTCAAGTACCTTCCACAATGGTTCAGTTTATCTTATAAATGTTATTCCTATTTTATTAAATTTAGAATTTGGCATAGACAAATGCCTACAATTTTATCAGCTACTGCAAGTTTGTCAGTTTCTATGTCTGTCGTATTACGCTCTAATACTTTATTGTTGCATAGGTTTGCCCCATCTGCGCCAGCGTCCCTGGGGGTGACCCCAACCATGTCACCGATGACTTCAACGCTCACATCACGTTTGACCATCGCGGTGGAGGTGGTGGAACCAGCATGGCATCTGCTGCTCCTTCCAGAGAACTGATATCCTTTTCTGCTGCTTCTGCATCTTTCATTTTATCACCAATGAACTTGCAGATGAATTTTCCTTTTTTTAAAGCTCATACGTGAAAGTTCAATCCCACTATTATTCTGATTTTAGGTCAACTGCAAGTTCAGAATTCATGCTTTGAATTATTAACATTATTAGAGAATTAGTTAGTTCTATTGAAGTTCTATTCTATTACTTAGTACCTAGTTGAAAGTTAATCATAGCCTATTAGGTGGCACCCATTGCCCAGTACAGCAGGTAGTTAGAATAAACAATATAATTGCTTCAAGCTCAGTGAATGTACGAAGTTTAATGTCTGCCTTCATAACAATTGCATGATTAACTAAAGGCAATTCATGACTGGAGCAATTATCATGACGGTTCTTGCTAATTTATTCTATTTGTCAATTTAACAGAAGTAGGTAAAAAAAACGAGTAAAGATCGTTTTTTTATTGTTGGACCATTGAATATATTGTTGAAATTCTTTTCACTGAGAATTCTTTCCACAATCGAATGGTAAAAGTCCCAGTTGGCTTAATTTTGATTCGATGCCATTCGAGATCTTATCTTTATTGCAATATGAATTGTCTTTGTCTTGAGATAATTTCTATAACTGCTGCTATTTATTGGTTTAATTTCATTCCAACCTCTCAAAAAACTTGAGTTCCTGACTTATGTGAATAACTTGATGTATTTAGTAGTATTATGTGTTGAATATGAGTCTTCCTTAACTGCGGTGCACGATGACAACAGCGTCAGCAGCAGACACACCACGAGCGTGCGCAGGATGCAGTACCCTGGCCGAGGACTGGGCAGGGCTGTACCCAGACGCAACCTCACCTTTGGGTTGGTTGCTTTTGACCATCTTATTTTCTATTATATTTATTTATGGTAACCTTCTGTCTATGTACGCATTAAATATAAATATTTATATTATTATGCAAGGAACTTGGCAGGGTTCTGTGCAGATGCAACCTCACCTTTGGGTTGGTTTCTTTTGACCATCTTATCTTTTATTATACTTGTTTCTGTTAATCTTCTGTCTATGTACGCATTTACTATTGGCATTATTATCCAAGGAACTTGGCAGGGTTCTGTCCACTTTCAACCTCTCCTTTGTGTCGGTTGAATTTGGTCTTAGATGGTCTCTAGTGAAAGTTTTACACCTCGTATCTTATATTGATATCTTGTTTGTAGTGAAATGTTTTCTTTTAACTTTGTCTATGGATGCATTGACCATCTAAAACTATTTGTTTCCAATTCCTGGCACTGATAGCTGCCATAGTTATAGAACGGGCTAGTTCTTTCTGTAAGAGGAAATTCACAATCGTTAATGCTGTTTCTTGGTTGACGCTTGGTCATGAGTTACTGCCAGTGAACAAAGAGATTGTAACCACAAGTTTGCTTTACATTAAATATTCTTTCATGACTAAGTATTATATGTCAGTAAATTTTGAACTGAATACAGCAAGCTTATTCTGAACCAGGAGTGCGCAGTAATGATGACATCGGTGCGCTCACTCCCATTGGAAGTGGAAAATTCCCAAATTAAAATTACACTCGTGCAACGTAGTATATATAGTGTACCGCAACAGCCATTTACTCCAGTCAATACTTCAGTCTTTTGAAAGTCGGTGTTCTTTGGAAATGCTTGATGCGTAATATCAAGCTCAATTACTTACATGTATTTTACGATTATTTCTTAACAAGTCTTTTTTTTTTTCTTAGGAGTAATTCATGCTTTATTTGAAGCTCAACCACTGACCTGTGTGTTACGATTATTCTTTTGAAAAAATTCTGTGTTCATCAGCCTCAAGTCATGCTTAAAATAAATCTCAACTACTTACATGTAACCATGACTGTTTCTTAATTGCAGGGCTCATTAGGAATAATTGATGCCCAAAATCAATCTCAACTTCTTACATGTGTTTCAGGATTATTTCTTTATGGTAATCTGGGTTTATTAGGAACGCTTTATGCTTATAATCAAGCCTTATTTACTTCTATTTTATGATGATTCATTATTGATTTGTCCAACAGGAGTGTCGGCAACGGGTTGTTCCCCAGTTCTCGTGGTGAAAGTATGGATCCAATAGCAGAGTTGTTATCACAGCTCACTGGTGTTAGAAGATCCACTGTGAGTATTGCAATGACGTCAACATAGCTTAAGTAATAATGTCACTTGTTTGCTTGAACCGCAAATTCACTAAAAACTTAGAAGCAGAGAATACTCCACAAAAATTCATACTATCGTTTTGCTGTCCAGCTCCATCGTCAGTTTGAAAATTCTAAAATTTTCAAACTGACGATGGAGCTGGCATTTTTTTTAAACATTTTTTTTAAAGATTGTATGGATTTTTGTGGAGTTTTCTTTGCTTTTTAGTTCTTAGCAACATAGCTTATTTATGTATGCAAGTTGGAGCCATTAGTTTAATTTCATACATAATTACAAGATCCATTTATGTTCTAAGAATGCTGGAAATGCATTTAGTTTATATTTTTAATATAGTACTACTCTGATTAACTTTTGATAGAAGTGGATGAAATACCCATTCATTGACTCACATCTATAGTTTAATATAAAGATTATTAATTTAAATAGGAATATTTATTATTATTGATTTATTTAACTGTCTTTCATCTTGTTATTTGGCGCACTGTTACTTGATTATTTCAAGGTTGTGGCTACCTTTTTACAACACTTCTCTTTAACTTCACTTCTTGTTTGTTTGTTTGTCTGTCTGTCTGTTACAAATCTTATAATCAAAATTTAACACACTTCTACTTATCCTATCGATCTTAAATTTTGCACACTTGCTTAAAGTTGGAGACAATGCAAGAATCAAATGACAAAATAAATGATTAAAAAAAATTTTTTTCAATGTTAACAAATTTAAAAAATAATTTTATCAGATTTAAATCTTATAACTGAAATTTGACACAATTTTACCTTTCCAATTGCTCTGAAATTTTGCACACTTATGTGAAGTCGGAGGCAATGTATGAATCAATTGACAGAATAAATAATAAAAAAAAAATTTATAAATAAAGAAATTGATAACTAATTTTTTTAATATTCGAAAAAAATGAGAAATTCATTGTACATATTTAACTTTCGAGACACTGCATTCTTTAGAAGCGTTGTTTTTAAAAAGTAATTTTTAAACATATATTATTCTATCTGCATTTCCTTGATTTTCATCAAAAACATTGGCATTGATGTCCTCTAAAACGAGTTATCGTTGTGAAGGTATCAACACGGCAGCAGCAACAACAGTGGCATCAGCTGAGCAATGAGGCAGAACGGCGGTCGACAAGGCGTGTTGTGGGACCGTCGTCAGGAGTAAGCAATGCCTTACGCGGGGGCGGCTCCTCTGCCAACAATGTCGCCCAAGCGCCAACGTCTGCCAACGGTAATGCTGCTGGTCAAGGGACAGCCACTGCAGCGCCAAACAGTTCTTCAGGTGAGATGCTGTGTGCTTATAGATATTTTTATATCTATAATGTCTACTGTAAGAAATTGGGGTCATTTGTCATCTTTCTTGTCATGTTAATGATAATAGTATCAGCAAATCCTAAATATGATTATTTGTAAATTTAATGCAAATAAATTGTTGCCGTTAACCAGGTATACCTTGGACCATACCTTAAACCATTAAAATACCTGATTTTGTAGCTCGAAAATCATTGTGATGATTTCTTTGCACAGCTGGTCTGCTGTACGGCAGCGTGGTAAGCAGCGGCACTGGAGGCGCCAGCGCAGAACAGGCGCGCGTTGTTGTAGAAGGAAATGGACCTTCAGCTGCTCTTGGAAGCGCCCTGGACCCTGCCTCATCCTCAGCATCTACTGCAGCGTCGGGATCTCAGTCACAATTCCTACTTTCAAGGTTCCTACTTCAACTATTTATACTCCTAAACCCGAGATGTGTAAATACAGAACAAATAGAATTATGGTATCCAAGGTTGGGCTAGCTATATTTTCAATAACTTGTCGTTTTTTTCTTTTTTATTCAGGCATTGATATAAATTTGACATGTTTTTAGTCTGAAATATATTATGGAGAGAAACCGCGTGAGCTCTGCTTGAATCCTTTGTATTCTTTCAATATTTCAGCCTGACATTTAATTGCTTGTACTTTCACTTTGGATTATACAGGATAACAGAGACCGAAGGCGAGCGCGAGACAACCGAGGAGAGTGAAGACCGCTGCTCATTTGCTCGTGAGTTGTTGTTGTCGATGTTGGCAGTGCAGCCTTCTTCGTCAGCAAGCCTGACTTCTAAAACAACTCCGCCTGCGCTAGAAGAAGCTCCTTCAGGATCCATCTCTGCTGGCGATGGGTCTTCTGAAGCAGCTCCCACGAATGCTGAAAATGAAGTCACTGTCACTGTAGACGCTGCAACGCAAACGACATCACCACCAGTCCCAACCTACTTGCCTTCTAAACCAAGCATACCCTGCCCTCCTCAACCTCAGCAACAGCAACCATCACTACCACCACAACAGCTCTTCAAGGGCGCTCGACCACAGAAGCTTGGCCCGGGACGCGCAAACACAACTGGCGCCATCACGAAAGCCTCCAGTGGGGTTACTGCAGTCAATTTTGTGTCTCTGGCCAACCGAAACTCTGCGGGTTTAGGTGGGGGTGGCAGTGCTGGCCGCAGCAGCGGCAACCCGCATGCTGTCGGTAACGGCGGGTCCGGTAGCGCCGGCGGGAATAACAATCTCGATGGCGCGCCTGGTCAAAATCGACGTAAAATGGTGCGAGGAAGCGCAGAATCACGTGCTAACGAACCGCCACCTCCCCATTAATACTAACTAATTATTTCTAGTCAAGTCTTAACGTTACGCTCACACGACGCTTGCTGCCTCGCTTGTAAGAACTACATCTCCGCGTCTTTTTACTCACTTGTTTATTTCAAACTTCTTATTTTGCTTGAGCTCCGAGCATTCGGGGGCTATGGAGTCTCTCCCACCTGATGTCAAGCCACGTCCTTCATTTTCTTCCTATCTGTACCATAGACCTCGCTTCTCCATGATTTAGTCAATGACCAATGTTGTTTAGTCGAAGGTATTAAAACGATTTCTTTTCCTACAGAAGTTTGATGTTGATTATTTCCGTCAACTATAAATTTTACCTAATATTTCACCAACTCCTGGTCTGGGATTGGGCTCTATGTAATTTATTGTGATGCAATTCTACCCGCATTTTCTTTCATAATTGGAATTCCGAGAATTCCTGGTTTGTTCAACATTGACGTGTATTTCATCCCGATTTTACTCAGTGCTTCTATTGCGGCATTTATTTCACACCACTCTAATACCTAGCGTCTAAATTGGCTTTATTGCTACATAGACGTACTTCACGGGACTATATTTCAATGGTTAGCTGAAGTACTCCGAAATTGATGGAACGAAGAGCTATTGATCTCGTGCAGAATCCTGTAGTGTTATGTCAAATTTCTTTCGAACTATAGTATAAATATATCCCTCGTATTGCAGCACCATTGTAGTAGCTTAGCTTTTACGATTGAAGGTTTGGGTAATCAGAACTTCATTATGTCTCATCAAAACCAAATATCTCGTACAAAGTGCAAAATTTAATTAATAAAGCTATGAAATTATTTATAACACTTCATGGGCTACCCATTGTTAGCGGAAAAAGTCACCCATGATTTATTTATTGGTATATATGACATACGTTTCCACAGCTGTGTTAAATTATTCTCATTTATATGTTTAATGATGAACTAATTTTCGCTTCAAAATTTCAGTTGAGAGTCAGATCTATAATTTTTTAATAATATTATGAATAAAGTTTATTCTTCATTTCATCTCTCTGCTTATGTATGGCTCCTTCAACTAACACCCTTTGATTTCTTTTTTTATCTACTAAACGAGACCAACTTTTGAACAAATACATAAAGGGAATCATACATGGTTCAGGCATCATTCAATACGTATCTTATCCCTTTGTTCAGTAATGTTTTTTTTTTTTACTGTGCCCCTTCAGGTGAACTGTACTCTTGCTACGGGCTTGTTAACACCCATGTCCTGGTATTTCTTATGAACATCTTCTATTGTTCGATGGTAAACGATTGATGTCTGCTCGTGAAAATACTTCTTGAATATAACAAGTTTTTGCGGTTATTAAATAATGTCCTCGTAGCGTCTCTGGCTAAGTTTAGTCAAGGGTCTAGGGAATGGGACACTTTGATCAATATCGTTTCACTTCTTAATTAAAGAGCACTTCTGTTAGGGAAAGCATCTGTGAGGCTTAAATATGGCTCGCTGTGTCAGGAAATGAGTTGAGTAAATAGAGATTTTTAAAATTTTGACGAATATGTTTTTTTTTTTTTGGCGGCTTAGTGGTGATGGCGGCTTTGCTGTATTTTTGGTATCAAAAATATGTTAATTTTTGTAATTAATAATCTCGTCTACAGTCACGTTCGCGCTTGACACCTACTAATACTACTACTTTCACGTTCGCTCCTTTATGGTTGTTGAGTACATTTCATCTCGTCACTTCTTGAACTATTTAGTCTTAGCTCTGTTATGCATCATCTTGATATTGCTGGAAAATTTTGTTTATTGAAGTTTTTAGGATTATCTTCCATAAAGTTGACTCATGATTTGCAGTGTGGGAATTGCTGTGGGAGCCTCGCCTCAGGCCGCTGATTAACGTTACTTGATCGCTTCATGGTAATTTCAACGTGGCGTCTCGATATTCAGTGCATCTAGAAATGGGATTTTTCTCCCTTATTTGTTATATGATAAGAATTGCGATTTCTTCTATTTGTTATACCCTTCAAACTTCTGACGCCGCTGCTACCGTTACTGCTGACATATTGAAGTGAACAGGAATTTGTCGTGGCCATTCAAGCTATGGTATTACACGCTGAACAACAGAGCAATATTCAGTTCGAGTCAGCGGTAGCAGCGTGTTCCTAAATCCTTGTTGAAATATATTTATTTAATCTGCTCTGTTTCATCATCTATGCGAGGCACTGCTGTGTCATGCGTCGCAGTTACTCGCAATTGTTCTGATAGGGCAACAGCGAGTTGGTGATCTAATTTGAAGTTATATTTCTATCCTGCAATTGAAACTATTTATTACCTTACGAAGGTATTCGAATCCATTACCATCATTAACACTAATTTTCTCATTATCTTGCACGTGTAATAATTTTTGTAGGAATTCGAGTGAACGCTTGCACTTTTCGGGCCGCTTTTCTTCTCTCTATTTGCGTGACCGTTGACCCGTTGTCAAAATGATATCGCTATCGTCAATGGCACTTGAGTCGCCACCTATTAAGCATTGCTCAGAACTCGTCGCTCGTCAATGAAAAGATTATAATTCTGCAATTTGTACTGCTTTATTCCCTTCTAAGAATTACTGTGCTATTTAGGTCTTGCAATAAAGATTTGTATTGAAGGCTGGCAACCAATGTACTAAGGTGACTTGGGTGTCATTAACGGTAGTGCAGCTGAGGACGTGTTTCAGGTGTTTTATTGTGGTTATATTTCCAGTTTATGTGAACGAAGAGCCTACGTGTTCTTGGAAGATTGGCATTTGTTGTCTTCGTATTTGAAACTAAATACACATGTTAATAGGTCAGTAATCGAGAAAGTGTTTGAAAGCCATCAAAATCAATGTAAAAGTAATGACAAAATTATTTCAGAACGCGTGGCTTATGCTTAGTTGCACATTTATCCTGTGCACCATTAGCAAATCAACACGAGATTATAAAGATAAGACTTTAATTTATTCTCGTATTCGCTTCATTTTTATCTCTGGGAAGCCTTTTGCGGCAAAAAGTTTGACATCAGTTTCTATATTTTCTGGGACAACTGTACCTGTGAGCCCTGTACATGCTCGCGAGCGATCTCTTTTATCCGGTTAGGTATTCGGGTCCAGATTCATTACAGTTTCAGAGATGTTACAAAGTGCGATTGACCGAACTTTAATAAATTCGGTGAATCTGCTCCAAGGGTAAAAAGATGCCAGGCAATCGTAAAACCATCGGATGTGCAACACGATACAAGCGTGCGTACGAGAAGTATCGGAACCATTCACCCTCTGCATTCAATAGTTTCAGACATAGAATGTTCTTTTGAGCTTTGGGCTGCTCTCGCATACTCTATTGCGTAAAGTGTTTTTGGTGTTACCTTGTCTATTTACTGTCCCTTGAGACCGTCTAGCTTTCCGGACGTTCCCGACTTGCCATAAGTTTAAGATTTACAAAGCGATATTTCTGAAACGATGTTCACGAACCTTCTGTCGAGGGGCTAGCTTTGAAGAGTCTTCAGAGCTCCTTTAACTTCAAATAAGAGACAGAGAAGGGCCTTCACGAACCCACTATGGCGGTGGTGCTTTCATATAGTTGTCGATTCTGATGTATTTTGTAAAGATCTTCGAGACCAGGAAACGAAGCATTATGTCTAGAAAGTTACACTTGATATAATCTTTTTTTCTCGCGCATGAATACGTTTCAGTTTAGTCATCTTTCGACGTCTCGACTGTCGAAAGTGTTTGAGCGGCTTCATGCCAGTATATATTATCTCTTAGCTGTGCTGTTACATAGAATTTTCGAATGTTTGCTGCGCTGAGAGACATGACTCTCGCCTGCTCGGTTGTTGTTCTGAAGTACAGTGTGTATATTGCTAGTGTACATAGTTGCAGAGTGACTCTGTATGATCCTCCAATATATGCTAAAGTATCATGTTGTATTTCAATCCTTCTCATGTGCTGTTAATGGGTAAGTAAAACGCTTGTCAGGAATACATTTTGGCCATTTCGTAAAAAATTGGATTAATTGTCTTTCATACGTACTTTTCTCTTACAATTGTTGGACCGAAAATAGTCTCATGATCGCTTAGAATCTTACATCTCCAAGCTCCGTGCAAGTTACTAGTATTTCGCTCTGATTTCAAAAGAAACTAGTGCCCATTGCACATGCTAAAATTTCTGACACTGAAATGGAAGACGCAGTCTAGACTCCTGCGTTTGGTATTTTTTTTAATACGAGACGAGACTACAGGCTCTGTCCCGATTCGCAATAAAAACCGGGACAATTTTCAGCCTTCCGTTGGAATTCCGGGACGATACCGAGACGAGACGAGACGTCCCGGTTAAAATAGGTACCTTAAAATTTCCCGGAATTTACAGATGTCTCGTTTCAAATCTGTCTGTCTCGTCCCGGTTCATAATTTACCGGGACAGAAGTTTTAAAGTCCGGGACAGAATTCTTGTCTCGGTTCATACGTTTATTCCGGGACAAATTTTACCCTCTGTCCCGTTATTTTTTCCCGGAATTTTCTCGGCTCGTTTCGTCTGTCCCGGTTCATTTCGAGAAAATTATTTCGAGACGCAGGAGTCTAATGACGCACTCTTCTACATGGTGATTCACAGACCTGTCCTGATTCGAAAGCTCAATAAACAGAGAGAACTAGTGGAGAAATCATTGCAACATGAATTATATTAAAAAATACATTACCTGAATTTTTCTATAGCTTAATTTTATTGATGACATCAGAGATATTACGGCCCCATTATCAATGCATTCAGTTAATCGAATTTTTAAGTTCCGTTCACCTCGCTGAAGCGTATTGACGGGTATATTGGCGATGGCTTGGCGTATGTTGTTCTTCAAATGAAGTAGGGTCCTTGGACAGTCATTGTAAACAATTGATTTAAGATAATCCCATAAAAAATCAAACGGAGCCAAATCGGCTTATCGGGCCTGCCAAACGTCAACTAAGAAGGATATGCTCTCTGCAAAATGTCTCTGAAGATACTTTGAACATCGCACTGTGTGGGCCGTGGCTCCGTTCTGTTGGAACCAGACATCCGTGCCGTTCATTTCAGCTAGTTTCGGCAAAAAAGCGTCAATCATTTCCTTGGAACGAGCTGCATTCACCTTTATTGTGCCTTCGTTTTCTTCAAAGAAATAAGGGCCTTATCTGTAACCACTGAAAATAATGGCCCAGTGGTTACAGTTCAGAGTACCAAGATTGTCGCAGAGAGGTGCGGGTTCGATCCCAGCTCTGTGCGCCAGTTTCTGGTCAGAATCGGCAAGGAGGCCGGGCGGTTAAAGCACAGCAGAATTTGTAGCCATGAGTTGCGAGTTCGAGACTGCAACAAGCTGTGAATGTTCTGCGATGTTAAGAATCGGCGACAGGCCTACGGCCTAATAAACGCTGACACCGTTATTATTATTATTAATATATGCAGATAGAGATAGGATAATGGAACCCCTATTAGAGAAGTACGCCTAGACAGCAAACGCACGCTGCGCATTTTCCCAATGCATAATGGCAACTGACTAGGAAGGACACAAAACTTCATGACCTTGTCTTTCATATTATATACTTTTCGCACGTGTCCCTACAACATCTGGCTGCTTGACGCAAAATACAAAACAGGACGTTTTCGTGAATCACCTTGTAGGACTCTCACGTCCTAAATGGAGTCTACCATGGTTGATTAATATGTATTAATTCAACCATGGAGTCTACCTTCCTCGCCCTGTTCTGACTCCTGTTCACAACCTGTTCAACTTTACAAACGAGAAAGTATTAATAATAATAATAATAATAATAGCGGTTTCAGCGTTATTAGGCCGTAGGCCTGTCGCCGATTCTTAACATCGCGGAACATTCACAGCATTTTGCGGTCTCGAACTCGCAACTCACTGCTATAATTCTGCTGTGCTTAACCGCCCGGCCTCCTCGCCGATTCTGACCAGAAACTGGCGCACAGAGCTGGGATCGAACCCGTGCCTCTCTGCGTCAATCTTGGTATTCTGAACTTTAACCACTGGGCCACCCGGATTGGGAGTAAAAAATTCGAATTTCGGAGTAAAAAATCCGTGCTATTTTTTTTATATTAATCAGTCTCTGCAGCCAGAGGCCAGTTACTCGAAAGCAATTAAATAACCCTTCCCGCTCAAATAGAGTTTCGACTCTGCAGCCTCTAATTTAGATTTTTCCAAATAAAAAATTAAATACATGCTCTAATTCATCCGATTTCAGGTTAGCCTGTAGAATTTTTTTCGTATTGCTACTTGGTCGAGTTACGGAAAGCTAACCTGAGCTAAATTATTAGCAAGAATAAGTTCAGTACATTGAAAGGAAGGAGAGAAAAAAATCAGTTACTCTCTCTACTCCGAATAATAAATTGAAATGGGGATTTATCTACATTCTAAACCCCTCCGTCTCATAACTACGCAATTTACATCAGTTTTTTGTAATTTCTTTGTTATTTTTGTTCATTTGTTATGTGTTGTGTACTCTTATGAGAAAAAATAATAAAAATGATTATAAAAACTCTCAATGAAATCAATATTTTAGTTAGTTTGTTTTATTTGGATCAGTTAAGAATATTATAATTCCAGAGACTGCAAGCATAGGCGACGAAATGGCTGCCTTTTATCCGGTTCCAATATAATCATAATCAAGCTATGTGAATTCAGTCACAATCCTTTTTTCTCCTATTCAGAGGCGCTTTCGAAATTTAGGTGGCAGAACAGTTGTGGGGTTAAGTTACTGTTATTGTAATAAGAGGTCATTTGTGTGGTCACATTGTTGTGTGGGCCATCAAATGGGATCAGAATTAGTGCCATACCTCTGGGCTTAAAGTGTCAAAGCTGTGGCCTGAGATTCTTAGATATATAGACTGCGCAACTTATAGAATAGAAGTTTAGGCACTGAAGAAGAAACTTGCACCACATTGCAGGTAGCCACGCCTCGTACTCAATCGACAATTCTACGGACCCGCCAGCGAACTCGCGCAACTCGGACACTCATAATTCCTTCAATACTTAACGGATCTGTATGAATTTTGAAATGTGAGTATTAATTATCGATACGCTGCCACAGGAATTGTTACAGATTTTTACGTGAATTATTTTGTAATTAAAACCAATGAAAGTATTTTTTAAGCAACTGGAACACTCATAATTCCTTCAATACTTAACGGATCTGTATGAATTTTGGATGTGAGTATTAATTATCGATAAGCTGCCGCAGGAATTTTTACAGATTTTTACACGAATTATTTTTTAATTAAAACCAATAAACGTATTTTTTAAGCAACTGGGACACTCATAATTCCTTCAATACTTAACGGATCTGCTCGAATTTTGGAGTGTGATCTGCTCGAATTTTGGAGGCGCTTTGCAGAGGCTGCAAAGCGCCTCTGCATGCGCTTTGAGGCACTTGATTCTCGTGTATTGCCCCTAGTGTGAACGGGCCTTTATACTTAATTGACCTCGTGACACATGCCTTATAAATGTTCATACGCACATTTATATAGTTTGCCACTACCTTCTGCTACGTAGTAGTATTGCCTTTTAATTATTGATACTCTACCGCAGCAATTATATACAGATTTTTCATGAATTATTTCCTAACCTAATCTGACTGGCGGAAGAAGTTAAAGATAAAATATCAATGAAAAATAACTTGAAAATTTTACTCAAGATTATTTAATTTTACATTTATGAGGAGTAAACAAATGTTGTTACAATTATTAATATTTTTTATGTTTGCCAGAACTTTGTCTACATTTTACGTCCTTTGAACATTCATTCATTTGCTAATCATGTATAAAAATGTGAATGGCTCCATTAACCGTTCCGTATTGGGTTCTTCATTCGGAATGATGCAATTTCATTTACGAAAGCATTTACTAAAAATAGTATTTCCGTAGAAGAAGAAGTCGATAGAAACGTGTCGGTTGATTCATGTCACAGCGCGCGTCTTGTTGAGAGTCTAGAGGTAGCCTATATTCTCTGTTGTGTCATCGATTGTAATGGCCGATGTAACAAAGGTGATTAACAATTTGACATTTTTCTGTGTTTTTAGGCAGAACTTATTTAGTTCGACATATTATAGGACAATTCTAAATAACACAGGCGATCGCGAAATCCCGAGCTCACGGTTCACCGGTGTCACTGTCAAAATCGAATGATTAATTTTTCGAAAGCTGGAGATAGTAGCTTGTAAAATTAATTTTATTTCATTAAAGATTTCGTTGTGATTTAATTTCTTAACGCCCTGATTGCAATATCCTACTTCTAATTGCTACTATTAATTAAAATATTTAGCGGATGCAACTGGGACTTGGGAGTGCGTTCATGCTAAATCATACTCTCTTACATCATCCTAGCTACTCAGAGTCATAGGATAAGGATTGAACTTCAAAGGCATAGTAGTGTCAGTCTGTCAGAGTAGAGACTTTTTAGACTATTCTCTTTTGAGTTTTGAGCTTGAATGCAATTGATATACCAGCAAACTGAGTACCTAGGGCCTAGGCTAAAGACTAAAGCGTTATGAAAAAGCATAATAATATGTATAGGCCTATTTAATAAAATTTTTAACTATTGATCAAGCTTTGAGATATAGGTAACTAGGGAATAATCAAAAATGAACTTAGGCCTATTTCTAAAAAAATCTCTTCTTTGCCATCAGATTTGGAATTTTCATACTTGAAAAGTCTTGAATTAATGAATTCTTGCAGGCTGCAGCTCCAATGTGCAATGCAACAATTTTTTTATAGTACATTTGGAATCTTGCAGCCATCCAGCCAAATTGTACTGTTGTGCACTTGTGTTAACAATTTGATAGCTTAGTGATTAGTAGGGTAAACGCGGTATATTCCGACACTTTAAGGACGCATCGAGAAATGAAAAACTATAAAAAAAAACAGTATGCGTTACGTAAGTTCTGTTGCCTTCACATGACTCTCAAAACACTTCACTACGCGTCAGCAACGATGAAACGTCACAAAATGTTGCCATATTTATTAAAAAGCCTTTAGAATGGAAACCTACCAAATCCCTATATTCCGTCACTTTGTGTGGCAACATCCGACACGTGGTGAGTCGTATTGCGTCAGCGCTTCAAATTTAACTGATACGTATTGCCGACATCCACGTGTTCGAATTCCGTTTGCTGTGTGAGCTGTATTGGGATACAACACGGCTTTGAATTAGAACACTAACGAATATTGAACACTACTTAATTACGTTTTAATTAACAGCTATTAGGCTTTTAATTAAGCAAATTTCAATTTTTGTACAAAGCTTTGAACGATCTGTGTGTGTCCAATTCAAGTTGTGTCGGAATTAGTTTTCATGTGTCGAAATCCAACATCTCAACTTAATCATCTATTAATTTATTTACGACTTGAAATCAGCGAATACAAGTATACTTAAAGGATTCCTAATATATTCACAGACGTATTTAAAAGTCTCAAACCATAATATTCTTCCTATAAAAACAGTTATTCACTATTTGGTAGAGCCATGTCAACTGTCAAATTTGACACATTTTTCGATGATCTCACCACGTGGCATGCATTGTCTCTCTTTGGATCTCAATATTTTCCCACTAGATGGCCAAGACCTAGTGTTTTTGCAGTATTTCGACACGCAAATGTATGACGTCACCATTTCAACCATCAATGAACGCATGGAACTAAAACAAAGCTTAATATAAAGGAAAAACTAGAGAAGTGACGGAATTACCTACGATGTCGGAATATACCGCGTTTACCCTAGGTAAATAATTCATCTAGACAAATAGGAATAGCAGAAAAAATTGTGGCTCTGAAACATGAAAATGGCAGGGAAGCTCAACTCAAGTCTCAAGTTATGGCTTGAAAGGTGGACAGGTAGTAGCTACATACCCATTAATTACCCATACCAATACACATAGTATTAATATTCCACACAGACCACACCAGTTTGGTATTTGCACTTTGCCATGATGAATTGCATTATTGCATTTTGGATGCAGTCATTAAGCAGGATATTTTTGCAGGAGGTTATTACTAAACTGCATAAATTCCAAATTATTTGCAATGATATATTGGTGGAAAGCAATATTTTCAATCACAACCATAATACATAGGGTAAACACACCATATTCTGACACTTTAAGGATGTAGCAAGAAATGAATGGCTATAAAAAGATCACCGTATTGGCAACTCGAGTTCTGATTGCTTTACGTCACTCTCAAAACACAACACTAGGTGCCAGTCTGCTTTGCCACTATGGGTGCCAGCAATGATGAAACATCATAAATTGTTGCCATATTTATTTAAAAGCCTTTAGAATTGAAAATCTACAAAATTGCTGATTTGCTGAATCCCGGTGCTGTTTGTGACTAAATTCAGCATATTCGGAAATTGACTAATTCCGATGTCACTGAAATGCGCAGTGTGATGTCCATAGACTTGTGGAGAGAGGACTCCAAAACCATAATTTGTAATTCCCATGCCCTGTGTGAGCCATGGTCATTGGTCAGGAAGATGTGCCAGGTGCGTGGGAATTTATATTGTCATTTTAACGATCTGCGCGGTGCGCCGTACTGTGCCGGTAAAAAAAATGTGCTGTGCGCCGTACTTATAGAAAGCTAAAATAGTTTGAATATGGACGCGGGGCAGCGCAAATTACGTAATCACACTGACCGTACCCACAAACGTGTATCCGCATTGTGTTGTGGTTGGATATGAGCTGCCTAGATTGCTAATGCGTCAACTCAGGACTCGGGTTCTAAGAGTAAGCACCAGGATGGAATTCTAATTTCGAAGGTTCATATATTATTTCAATCCACCAAGACCACTTTTTCGATCCAACATCATTATTTGAGGCAAAAATGAACTTCTTAAAGGCTTAAAACTTGTACGCTAACTTGCTCAGTTTCTATAAAGTACCTAATCACTTGGAAGTTGCAAGTCTGCACCTTTCACTCAACAATTAAAATTAGACTTATAAAAAGTATTAGTTAGTTGAAAATTTGTCTCTTAAGTTGACCGCAATGAACTAAACTTCATTAAGTAATTATAGCTACGCTGCAAAGCAGAGTTTTCCATCATGCACACTAAACACACTATTCAGAGTTCAGACAAACAGAACTACATATCACGTTGGCTAACGTGCTACTGAATTAAATAAGTACCTAGCTTCTTTCCCGCTCCCAGTGCATGATCTAGCGGGTTGATCAATCGTATACTTAATTCGTATACGATTGTATATGAATTACAAATAAACTAATCATTTGTATACTTAGTACAAGAGAATGAATAATTATGTTATTTCTAATCAAACGAACAAAAACTTTTTCTGTTTCTGATCAAACGAACGAAAACTTCTGATCAAACGAACGACAACAAACTTTTTGAAGATAATTGTGAAATCGTAAGTCGTAACATCTATTGAATTCTAATACGGATCATTAATTTTAACATCGTATTTCCAAAAATCAATTATTGCATTTCTTTTAATTGAAAAACATCATTTTACATTAAAAACAACAAATTTTTTCTTACAGCTCCTCAGGAATGACGAATGAATGCTCCTCATATTGACAAATGACGATCTTACTCTTATAGCTAAAAATTTTAAATTGAATGATTTTGTCATTTCAAAGACTCCATTGATTACAGAACTTTAGTTTTTGGAAGTGTATTTAAGAAAAGTTTCTGAAATAGTAGAAACATTTCCATTATCATTCTGAAATAGAAGCGTAATTTCCGTTCTTATATATAAACAGGATTAATAAAATACCTATCTAATCCATCCAGTGTCATTCAATTTGTGATGTATGAACGACAGTTTTACTTTGATTCCTATGATGCTCATTTTTACCGGTTGAAGCTGTAGAATTAAATTAAATTGAAAAATTGAATAAAATTAAATTTTACTAAATCAAAATTTATTATTTAATACCGTACACTAGATGGTACATGCTGTAGAATTGAATTCTATTAGAAAAATGTTGAATTAAAAATCTGAGAGCAGAGCAGAATTAATTCCGATAAAAATCACATTGACCAAAAGTGAACTCAAGAAAATGAAATTTGAAAACAAGGAAATCTTTTTCGAACTGTCTCAAGGCATTTCAATCGAGCAAATTCATCTCAAGATTCATGATGAATTCAACTGGCTCCGTGACACCAAGGGCAACAACGTCAAATCCCGAACTATACGCAGGAACGGACACTTCAAAAGAGCAGAAATTCTTCAGGAGTCTGGTGTAGTCAAAACCGTGTTGAAATATATATATATATATATATGCAAGTTTGATTGAAGACCAGAGCATGCTTTTTATTAACAATCTTCTTGTTCGTTTTTTCAATGAGTCGAACCAAATTTCTTGCTGGCGTCTGGAGATCGAAAAGCAGGTTTCCGAGTGACATTTTAATAGTATGCGACATAGTGGCAAAGCAGAGAGTTTTTTAGACTCTCTCTCAAGTTCATTTTTGAGTCCTATAAGTAGACCAGTAAAGTATCCTGGATACCAGCATCATCATACATAAGAAATTGATTTAAATCTTGGGTAAATGAGGAAATTAAAAATGAACTGAAATTCAACCGATTCTAAAAAATCTCTGGTTTGTCACTATGGTATGCGACGTTTCAAAAATATATTTTTCATTATCAAGCTGGTGAAGGTTTTGCAACATCTGAAATTGAATTTGAAATAACTGAAGTACATATCAAAGGTAAAGTGGATACAATAGGAAATATTAGCTTAAAAATTACTCCGAAAATAATTTCAGCGTCTGGACGAATCCAGTCGTTTGGAGGTTGATAACCGGAGACTCGCTCTTGATAATGAGGGCCTCAGCTATCGTCAATCTCGATGGGTCGGGGCACCGCATAACTATGCTGGTGCAGGCTTCCAATGTCGCTCGGGTGATGGTCTCATTGTGAGTCTCCCGCATCACCCGAGCGACATTGGAAGCCTGCACCAGCATAGTTATGCGGTGCCCTGACCCATCCTGCAATAAAGAAGGTTGTAGACTTCTTCCTAATATGGACTACATCGGGCTCACAACCATGATTCTCAGCCGACGTCTCACCTGCCACCTTCAGTTTGGAGGACCAAGGAATCACTTGAAGGAGGCCCACAACTAGACCATCACTCGCCTGATATTGGAAGAATGCACCAGTATCGTTATGCGATGCCCTGATCCTATACGACTGGCGATAGCTGAGGCCCTCATCATTAAGGAGAGGACTCCAGCTATCAACCTTCAAACCACCGGCTTCGTCAGAACTTTGAGATTGTTTTCCGAGTAGTTTTTTTCGCTTTCAATGCTTCCTGTAACTTGAAAATGAATGTTGTTACATTTGAAACGTTGTTAATACATTGATATTACTACCTTGAACCTGCATTTTGATCAACTAATGTATCTGAAGAATATTGTTCGACTCTGAAAATTTAATTTGACGAATTCTCTGGTCATTAACCAACCGTGTTGAAATATCTGTTATAGTAAAGCTTTAACATAGCATATCATGTTGAAGACAATGGTAGTAGCAGGAATCGATGTCTACTTGATCATATTGGTCTAAAATTGATCATAAAGGCTCAATAATATTCAGGTCTAGTGATTGTAGTGGCCAAATGAATTGCTCAACATCATTAGGATGTTCTTCATGCCATTTTTTAACAATTCCTGCTATATGGATTGGGGCATTATCATTGTGAAAGATGGCATTCCCCTTCAGAAACTGTGCTTCAATCATTGGATGAACTTGGTCCGTCAAATTCTTGAATAGTCATGGCTGTTAATTCTTCCATGAAGAGAAATCATTGGACCACTAGACTTGCAAGAAATAGCTTCCCAGATCATCACAGATCCTCACCATTTTTTATGGTTGGGAGGAGGCAGTCTGGATTAAATGACCCATTTGCTGTCTTCAAACATGAACTTGGCCAGAGGGTGGAAAAAAGTTAAATGATGATTTGTCAGAAAATCACATTTTTTCACGGTTTAGGAAACCAACTCTGAATGTTTTTACACCACTTTGAACACTTAGAAGCATTTGTATATGAAACCAGCAGAGGTTTTCTAATTTCAGCTCTTGCAAAGAATCCAGGTCTGTGCAGCACTTGGTATACTCATGAAATCTATGGTAGCTGGGTTCTGTAGGTGTCTATTGAGCTCTGTAGTAATTTTATCAGCCATGGTTTTTCAATTGTCCCTCACAATTTGATTAAGGTACCAATTGTCTCTCAGACAACTTCATCTTTCAGCCCGACCTGTGCTTTGCCGAGGACATTTTTCCTTCTCTTTCATAAACAGTCATAACTTTTGAGACAGTTCCTCCACAAATATCAAGCATTCAGGAAATTTCTGTCACACTAGCACCTGTAAAATGGGCACCAAAAATTTTGCCTCTTTGGATGTCAGAGGGGTTTGCCATTTCCTGGTTGTATGTAATGTTATAGACACAAAAATTTACTAAAAATATCTGTGCAAGGATAAAATATCAGCTAGCAGTAACTATAAAACTTGAAAATATGTCACCTTTCCAATGTTTATAATCTGTTCAAAAATTACAATATCAAAATTTTGGTTGTTTCCCTTATTTTGTCTTACCCCTGTTGTGCTAGGTTTTAAACACGTACATAATCCAGTAGAATTTGACAAATATTAAGACTTGCAGTCAAAATTGTTGTTCTGAATTTTGATCATTAATCAGTATTATATTTATATGATATATTAAAAAGAAGCAAGGTAAGTGCACAAGGTGCATCTGTTAACGTGCTAAGGAGCACCTTGTGTGTCATTGCTGCTAGATGATAAGAAAATTTGATTACAATTAATCGAACGTTATTGAAAAAATAGCATTTATATCATTATAAGATTTATATTCTTAGTGCCAAAATTATCAGATGAGATAACAAGCCATCCCTTTCTTCTCCCTTTCAGCTGTAAATTCTTGCATGGTCATTTGTGCATTTGTTTTATTTTCACTTTTTCAGATTTCTTGACACAAAAGAATCATTCTGATATCAATATGGCTGGAGTTCCTGATAGAAACTACCTTCTCTCTGTTTTCCAGAAGTAAGTTTTTCATTAAAGCTCAAGAATACTGAACTATTGAATGGCTGTATTGTTGAAAAACTAATTTATGTTTGATACAAGTGCCATTTTAGGAAATTTTACCTTGCATTAGAATCTTATGTACAAGATTATACATGAAGAATGATGGTATATGTTGAACTGTATTATAAATTTAATAGGGAATTTTTTATTGGGTTACTTATTTGTAAAGGTAATGAGTGCCAGGAAAATATTTATTTATATATATATCATCAAAAATAATTGCTGAAAAAACAACCTTCTGTTTTATACTTATGATATTTTTGAGCAATTTCATGGTTCAATCTACCGTATATAACTATAAGGATCTATCTAGGAGGCAAGTTTTTTAGGTAAGGACCGTTTTGGAATTAAAAAATGATGTGCAAAGATAACGCAATTTTTTTTTACATGAAAGCCTGTACCTCAGTCTACTTTTCTACATAATTTCTGTGAATATTGAGGGACTTCTCATAACATGGCACCAGTTTTTGAATATCCTCCTGATAAAATTCTGCTGCCTGACTTGGAGGTGAAATTCTACTGAAATTCTGAATTCTGCTGAGATGGAGGTGAAATTCTGCTGAAAAATACCTGAAATTCTGCCGCCTAACTCATCAGAAAGAAGAAATTTCAGGCGTTTTCAGCAGAGTTTCACCTCCATTTTAGCAGAATTTCACCTCCAAGTCAGGCGGCAGAATTTTGTCAGAAGGGTATTCAAAAACTGGTGCCACGTTATGACAAGTGCCTCAATATTCATGGAAATTATGTAGAAAAGTAGATTAAGGTAGAGGCATTCATGTAAAAATAAAATTATTGCAACATCTTTGCATGTCTTTTTTAATTCCAAAACAGTCCTTACTTGAAAAACATGCCCCGTATATAAAATTATAAGGAGTAATAAATACCCAAGATGACTGTCAGCCAGCTTGCTAGAAGGGATTTAATTTGTAACTACATTCTAACAATTATATATGCCCTAGAGTTGACAAGGATCGCAGTGGTGCCATAGATGCTCTGGAGCTACAGACTGCTCTCTCTAATGGCAACTGGACCCCCTTTAATCCCGACACTGTGAGACTCATGATAGGTGAGACCAGCACTGGAGATTTGAGTGCAACAATAAACCCTCTGCTCATTATCCTTGCTCAGCAAAAAATTGCACTTCATTTTTTTCATTTTTAGCACCTGATCTTCCATTTCCTGCTTAAGTAACATCTGCAATGCTGAGAATTGATCAATTAATATCTTTTAACTCAAAGCTAGAGCAAATATCTTTATTCTGTATTATCAACGTATCAAATTTGTCATACTAGCATTTTATAATACCTAGCTGTTTTCTGTTTATTTCCTATGTGAATTTTTGCTGATCTTCTTGATTTTCATCTCAAATGCAAGTTTTTTCTTCAAAGCTTTTAAAATGTTATCAAAATGAATGAAATTAGAAATTATCATCTGTCTGAAAAATGATATGTTTTTGCAGGTATGTTTGACAAAGCCAACAAGAATGTTATTACATTTGAAGATTTTATTCACCTATGGAAATATGTGACGGACTGGCAGCAGGTATTCCGGTCCTTTGACCGAGACAACTCCAACAACATCAATAAAGAAGAACTCAAAACTTGCCTCACTACTTTTGGTTACAGGTAATGTGGCTTGTAGAATATTTTTATGCTTATGGCAGCTGTTGTTGGAGACACTTATTCTCAAATTTGATTGTAACTTACAGTGGTACTTGCCTCTCAGCAATTGGTCACGATAATTGGTGCCAAGGGTTGTTTCTTCTAATCTTTCTTATACTTACTTTGTTCAGCTATGTATATGGATGAGGTTTCTAAATCATCTCAAGATTTAAAATTCTTTAAAATTTCTTTAAGATTTTTAATTCTAAATCATCTCAAGACCTCCCTTCATTGCTTTCTAATTGCAAAACTGGGTTCTCACTTTTACTCTATAAATTTATTATTTTTGCATTCATGAATCTTCAGTTGATGGTTAAACAAATCTTTGAATTATTTTTAATGAAGATCAAGTGAAAGTGTTTTTATTGACATGTTGTTTGTTTTTGATTGATTTGAACAAATGAATGAATTTAAGACCTGGGTCCTGATCATATATCTATAGTTATATTTTTTTTGTGCGACCTGTGTTCTCATTTAGCTTCTTTAAATTGGGGCTGATATTCTGAAAGTTGATTCTATGTTGTCTCAATTATTAAATAATAAATCTTGACAGAGTTAGTAATGGAGCTCTTGCATTTACTTTCAATTACGTTTGTTATTGCTGAAACCTTTGTGCCTGCATCATTTAATTACCATTGCTCACTTTTGTTTCAGATTCTCAGAGCCATTTTTTGACGTGCTGATGCAGAAGTTTGACAGGACGAGGAAAGGCGTAATCTATTTTGATGACTTCATTCAGTGCTGCATTGTGCTACAGGTGGGAGGCGTGATTATTGTCATGAAATTCTTTCTTGAAATTTCGGCAATTCGATTAATTTTACTTTCATTTGTTTAAATAATTACAGATAAGATGATCTAACAGGAAGGTTTGTGATAATCGTTTCAAATGCAAGCTGAAGAACAGCTCTCGCTAGTCTCTGAATTGTAATGACATTTATTCCCTGCAGGCTGCCTTACATCCTTCAACATTCAGTGATGAATCCTAATCAATGAATGTTATTTAACATACCTACTTTTTGCTGAACCGCGTCCTGGTACAATGAATTTGATTTAACACAATTTTTGCTAAACTGCGTTTTGGTAACACATTTTGTGGCCGAACTTTGATTTTAATCAAATATTATTCTATTTTTTTTATCTCAAACTCGTCGCTGAACGCAATGAATTTTATTACTACAGACCTGAGTCTGATTGACGTTAAGATGTCAGCCCTGCTACGTGTATTAAGAAATGCCTGTATGAAATATTCTCGCAATGTTTTTCCAAATTTTGGTACCTGCTTGAGTTTTGGGGGCATTATGTGTGCGAGCTCAATTTTGTGACGTTTTTATATCTTTTGCTGCTGTATGGAAGCTGTCTGGCTTGTCGAAACGCTTTTGTATTAATATTTATTCTCACCCCAAAAATTTTTACCCGAACATTTTAAAATACCGTTACTCGCCTTTGCGTTTCTGACCTTTGCGTTTTCCGTCCTCTGGATGCGTGTATCTGAAATTTCGGTGCGTTTGTCATCAAATAAGTTTGTCTGTTATGCATACATCGGGTGTTGTTAGGCCTAAGTTTTATTGGACCCGCAGCGTTATCTTCACAAATGCGTTTGTACAAAGACGGAAATTCTTATCCGCAATCTGCTATCATGCTTCAGTTTCCTTCATACGCCTATTACTCTCATCCGTCAGCTGCTATCATGCTTCAGTTCCCTTCATGCGCCGATTCGAAAAATCCTTCTTGGATAACGTGTGCATTGTATGCATTTTAATCCTCGTGGCCTTAGTCTACACTTAGATAGATTTTCATCATTTCACTCTATCTATATTCATGAGATTACCATTAGTCTCCAACGCCACAAACGTTAATTATGCTCATTATGACCGAGATGTACTAGGAAGCTCGTATAGCCTATCTTGGTTTAGTTCTATTAGGGATGAGCCCATAGGCTGTTTGATTCGATATCTAGATGCCCGTTTCCGTTTAAACGCGTTACTTACCTGCTAACGACAGCAGGTATAGCTGCTTTCATCGTTAGCTGCACATAATTAAAACCCATAGCTGCACATAATTAAAAAAATCTCAGTACTCACTGCAGTGAGTGACAGAGCGCACTTTCTCGTCCACGAAAACGTGAAGTCACGGACAGACAGACGTACGGACGGACGGACGTGCATGACGAGCACAATAGCGCCTTTTTTCCATAAATGAGAAAATGCGCTAAAAATAAATTATTAACGATAGTGTGATGACGTTTGTTTTCGCTTTGGATTAAGGCAAAGTTTTGTAGAGGAGGCTAAGCTATTTGCTTGTAGCAGTTATTGTCGAGGAGACGAAGCGAACATGTGTCATGCGGTCCTAGGGTCGTTATGAGAATGTGGTATTCCTCAAATGTTGGCCTTGGGATCAAGGAAGTACAAAATCGACCTTTAATTTATTTAAGGCTGTTATATGTACTATTAGAATGTTTGAAGTTAATTCAGAACCTTCTTCTGTTGCTTGAATAAATTACCTATAATTTTTGGTTGTGCGAACTCATTGGTTGCGCTGTATATCGTAGCAATATGATTTTTGGTACAAGTCCACCCGTTTTTGGTTGAGTTAAGACCGTGGTTGTGGTTGCAGACGATGACGGCAGCGTTCAAGGAGCTGGACGAGGGCAAGACCGGCATTGCCACGGTCTCCTATGAGCAGTTCATGATGGCCACAACAAAAATCTTTTAGCTTCCACTCCCTAACATCTCCATCTGCTTTTCTGTTCTGCTTCCACTCCTCTATCATCTTCATCATTTTTACTTTCTTACTCACTGTGTAGATGCCTTCTTCAGTCTTCCTATCCGCCCTCTTAATTCCTCTTGTTCCATTTATTATTTTCTGTCATCCTCGATGTTCCAAACTCTTCTGTTACATCCTCCTGGTCTATTGTGTTAAGCTGAACAACATCCTTACCTTCATGTATAGCATCACTTCTTTTTCCTCTATTTCCTCCTTGACATTAGCACTTGTTTCACTTTCACCTAGTCCTTCACAAAACGCGTTCTAGAATCGTTGCCGATACGCAATTCTTCCCTCTTGATGGTTCTCATTTTGCTTGAGTTTCTGAGTTGTTTTTTGGACGATATACCGGTAGATATCGCCACTAGTCTACTCCTTCAAGAATATATAGCATTTTCAGTTACTTTTTTGTGCAAAGTTAGATTTCCTTTTATCCTGTCTGACATTTCTGTTCGTTTATTAAGAACTTTAAGGAGACGGTGTTAGTCATCAATGAAGTTAGATTTAAAAACATCTTGTTCTGTTAGGCTTTTAATTGATGTTGTACGCGGGTGTAATCTTCGTACATAAACTCATTATGTTATGAGTCCAAGCGGCTTTCCATCATCTAACGATAAGCAAATTATTCTCGTCACTAAAAACTCGATGTTTTTATGTCAACTCATTTGCGTTGGATAATTGAATAAAACGTGTGATGTAGTTGCCGATGCTGCAACCCTCTAAGTCCATTTCGATGTAGTTAATATAGAGTGTACACCGCCTTCAATGTGAATCTCATGTGCACAGTAAAATAATTAGTAATTAACAAACAAACTTAATGTTCAAAGTTTCACCAGTTGGAAATCTCTCCTTCTTGTAACTAGATTCGTGGTTTCTTGTGATCGGCCATCAAATTGCCATTTTTTTTCCTGAACTCGTCACACTTTCCATAGACAAAATTAATTTTTTATTGAGCGCCAAACAGGTTACGTTTTTTGAGGTTGGCTCAGAAGTCAGGTAGGTAACCTTATACTGTATTAAGGCAACAACGAATCTCATTCTTCAACTCGAGCTTTAGGAACAGTCGAGTAGCAACACTCCTGTGTTGCGGCTGTGAGAGCGATATGTTCTCGAGGTATGAAATGTCGTGTTTCTGGACATGATCTCGCCACTGACTCATGCTGGCAGCTGGGTGTTTCAACTCATTAAACCGTTGTAATGATAGTATTATTTATGATCAAATTGTCTTGCTGCCAATACTCTATAATTGTAAATTACGGAGGGTGTCGAATATTACCGGTTGATGTCATTCGTGGCCGTGACTGCCTTTTACGCTTGAAAGTCGTTGTTTTGATTCGTGACCTAAATCGAGTTATAATTATCATTACGCGGAGTTTCTTTACAGACCAAAATAGGCTAGTTTAAAGGTTAGAATGAGAACATGACCACACTTGCAATAAATCTTGTGTTTAGTCGTTCAACATTCAATGTTTTCAAGTTATATTTGCTTACGCTCGGCCAGTTTTTCAGGTCTCATTTTGTATCAGGTGAACCACTCGTATGAGGAAATGACCGACCAAACCATCGCCAAATTAGCGTGATGAATGCAGAGTCTATTGATGGACTGGAGTACTGTACTAAATGAGATACCGCTTGCTGGTGCGGCGTTGTCTTGAATCGACTTCATGATTGTAGTTTATGATCAAATTTTCGTTCGCGAATACTTACGACAAACGCAACTTTTACCGAACCCGTAACTTTAGAGCAGCTTTATTGTTATAGAAAATTATTTCAACCTTTAATAAGATATTGAATTGGTGTCTCAATGATTTTAATTCCTCCTGTTTGCGTAGAAATGGATTCAGTGTGTGTTTCGATGGCGAGTTTCCCGCAAGGTTGATTGCATTCATTGCATTCAAAGATTGATCTCATTTCCTATGCGAGCCTGTGAACGAAGAATGGCATCTAGTAACAATTTATCACTCACATTATAACGCTGCGGAAGTACCGTTTCTGTATACTTGCTTAATTTTCTCTGTTATTTAATTTGACTGGGATTGGTTGTGAAGCTTATGCCAAATTCAACATCGGCCACTGAATTCCGATCAAGACGGAATGGAACAACACAACAAGTACAATGGGACAACAATACGACTTAAGTACACAACAACAACTCCTGATCATGAAGTTATTGTTTTGTGATCCAATGTGGAAATATGAATTGTCAGTCAACAAATGACTCGATTGTTCACTCAGATTAATGCTAAAGACCGAAGTAGAACTTACTGAAGAATGGGGACCCGCAATACTGAGCTGTAACTCAACCCCTAGCGAAAACATAACCTCTGGCATTGTGTATGAGGTAATACAGATTAGCTTGAACATTATTTGCTGCAACACTGAAATGCGGCACTATGTCTCCGTCCGTTCTTATGTAGCCACTTCATCCCAATGGTACATATTGGTTGATGCTACGGGTATAAAGCATCGCATGATGTATCCACAATTTTGATAGTATCTATCGCTTCAAGCGATCATTTTTCGCAAGATTTCATGTTTCAGGGGTTGTCCTATCAATCGCTTAAATACACGATACGGCCTAAGTAGAGGTTACAGCCTATTTTCGTCTATGTTTGGTAGGTCTTGCTAGAAAAAGCCGTCAGTAATCGGCTGACGGAGTTACAAAGTCATAATATGGGACAACTATTTATACTGTGACTATTATACTGTAACTAATTTTTATAGTACCACCTATGAGATTATGATTGTTAGGTTAGCTTGAAAAGCCGTAAGTAATTGGATGACGGAGTTACAAAACGCATAATATAGTACAACTATACTGTAACTATTTTTGATGGTACGACCCATGAGTATATAATTAAGTGAAGACGTAGTCACCCGTGCCTACCTCCAACAGATGCTGACGCAGGCGTTTGCAGCGCAGGACGTAGAGCGTCGTGGCGTCATCACGGTTGGCTACGAGCAGTTCCTGGGCATGATCTTCAGCACGAAGCTATAGTCCCGCCGTCTGCGTGCGCTGCCCTTCACCGCTACACGCGATAAACTTACAGTCCTTACTACCAGCTACAGTTGTTACTATAGTTCTGTCGAGTTAGTCTCTTCCAGCTACAGTAAATATTACATTGAGATTTACTGTTATATAATGTTATAACATTTCTGTCAAGTTAGAATCGTCAAGCTGTTTTTTACAATATTGTCGAGTTTTCCTCTTCTTGTTGAAGTTTGTATCAAGAAGGAGTACTCATTACTCATATCCTCGATGTTTGTAGTCACTTACTATATTTTCATGTTATTGCCAAATTTTTATACTTCACTTTCTATTATACCATTAATTGCTCATTATGGCATGTTACCAACAAACTGAAATCTCATGTTACGCGAGAATTTCAGTTCTGGTTGCTTATTTTAAACATTCACAAATATTGTCCAAAAATGTGGTATTGTTGATAATTTACTCCATCTGAGTGACGCTCTCTTATTATTACTTGTGAACCATTCCTTTCTTCTTGTGACGTCTTGAATAGCTTGTATAGCTCGTCTTTTAATGTTGTCGTGTTTCTTTGAATTTCCTGCTGGCTTTCTGCCTCGTTGTATTGACCGGGAAGTTGTCGATAAGACAATTGTCACTTTCAGAATATTAGAATATTATCTTCTGTGTGTAAGTGGTGTTATTCTGAGGGTCAATATTGCCATTATTCTTAGATTGTTTCCTGAGATTATGCCGGAGTGATGAGCAGCGTGACCCTGAAGTCATTCCTCGTCTGGTTCTGAAGTAACTCCTAGGGTTATCCTGAGGTTATTCTAGGGGTGAATGATCATATGCTTCATTACTTTCGACACTTTTTCAAGATGTAATTTACTCAGAATTCACCTGAATTCCCTGACGGCCCTGCGTTTTTTGCCCTCCCTAGCGAGAACCTACCTTTACTCTTATTCTTTCGTCCCGGGCACCAGATGTCATGGCCTCCTCTCTTTGGTCCCAGAAAAGCCATATGTGTGCAACAATAAGAGATTTAAGTGTGATTTTAACTTAACAGTTTCTTTACATGTCTATCTTTTTATCATAAACATTTTGCGTGCAGGTTTTAGTCCGAGTTATAATTCAGGCCTCGTCATGGTTAAAATTTGGGTTCCGACGACATTGTTTTTTCATCAGGCCCTTCGTGTGAAGTTCTCACATTAGTCGTTTAGTTTACTTCTTGTTAGATGTTCGACTTTACGATTAGGCAACCTTATCTTGACTGAAAAAGTGCACTATTTGTGATTTTATGCCAGCTGATATTGTAACTAAGCCAAATTTTATTGAATAATTTCTAGGGACGATATACATCAGAATTGAAAACCAGTACATTGACTATATTTACGCTATTCATTTGCAGGTAAGGTTAAATTTCCTGTTATGGAGGCAATGTTTAATGCCATTTCGTCTAATCCTCCTAGTCTAATTTACTGTGAATTTATTTCTTTCGTTTCAAGTTCATAAGTTTTGGCCTTACGTTAAAAGGAACTAGTCTTCGTTTTTGTGAACCGATGGTTGGACCGGCTCACCGCGGACGCATTTCATAGATATTCTTCTACTTGTCCTTCTCTAATGCCTATGTATCGCATAATGAAATGCTGTAGATAACACACCCAACAAAAACGAAAACACAGTCTGAACATTAAGAATGTCTTGGAATCGCGTACTATGGAATGTTAATTCATCAGTTGTAAGAAAATGTGATTTTAATTCTTGCCGTAATAATCTCTCTTGTTCTTCTAGTGAAATAATTTTATTTGTTTGTCTGGTTGCAAGCCTTGTCTCAGCACAACGGATGGGAACTTAAGAGTCACGCTTAATCTCACGTAAACCGTCTCAACTCGACAGGTTCCCATTGCAAGAGGTCGGGGCATGCGTCAGGAACTTGTAAATACCCTTACAATTTTATAAATTTCTTGTATATCAAGAATATTTCAATGTAGTTCTACCAATGTTTATTAGTTGTAAGGCCCCAAATTCAGTGCACCATGAATTGTCGCCAGTGACTAGTATGCATATGACTCAATATGCATTACTGTACACATAAATTTTAGGGAATACAGAGTATTCCTTGCTGCAAGTCCAAGTCACACAAGAAACTTTTGTTAAGACTGATGCCGAATATTTGGCTTGAAACGTGCATGTTTAGAAGTAGGTTTTTGTAACACGTGAATTATGTAAACTGCTATTGACAAATAAACTTTGAATTAATTGCAACAAGACCTTTCCTCGCCAACGTTTTTCAATAGTGTCAAATCTAAGCCGGATTCTTGCAAGTCTTACTAACAGGTAAAAGCAATTGAAATTCCACAAGAAACGTAAGTTCGTACCAGAAATGGGTACTCGTAGAAAACAATGTGTACTGGTAAGTCTCGTAAAGGTAAGAATATTGATCAGTGGGCATAATGATAAGAAGGCAGGAATCGGCAGGCGTTCGTTCTTATGGATTTTCTAACCATATAATTGAGCCTCCTACGAGTCTCTGGATATCAAGTATGTAGTTATGTATCGTAACGTGAAAATCCTTCTGTACGTAATGGAAGCCAGCAAAGTCGACTTATTTAGGGAAACACGACTAGTGGTTTCTAGCGAGTGTATTTTCCATTCCTGAAATGGTGACAATAAGCGGTTTACTCGATGATGTTTCATGCTAAAACAATATCGATTTATCAACATGAAAAGTGACACTCTACCAAATGTATGCCTGAAATGCGAACAAAATCAATACAACCATCATTCGTGGGCATTACATTCGATCAAAGAAAATCTCCGTTGTGCCCTTTACTTGGTTTTTACAACTAACAATTCCACATGCGCTGTTTAGCTACTTGAAGATTCTACGTGAAGTACAAACCATATACAGTGGGGGGAAATAAATATTCGTACACTTGAAAAATCGTATTTTAATGTATGTAAGTACACAAACTTAACAGGAGAAGTGATTTATATTATGTATAGAGGCGCATTGTGTTCAAAAATAGCATCAATAGAAATTAAATCTCAATGCAACAAAAATTAATGCAACATGTTAACTTCTTCGGGTCAAAAAAGTATTCGTACAAAACAACTTTTGGTTAATATTTCACACCAGAACATTCCAGAATGTACTAGAAACATGTAGCACGTTCCAGTAATGTAATCAGTAACCATAGTTAACGTATTTTTGCAACTACCAGATCATTCTGCAACTGCCCGTAGTACAAGAAGGTCTCAAAAATGGCTAAAGGTAAAGAACTAACAAGTTCCCAAAAACAACTAATTCTATCGCGTTGGAAGGAAGGAGGAAGTTATAGGAAGATTGCTAGCCACTTGAATGTTCCTTTTAGTACAGTTGCTTCGTTCATTGGACGCTTCAAGACCCGTGACAGCGTTGAAAACCAAAGACGATCAGGTGCTCCTAGGAAGATTTCTGCACGATCTGCTAGATTATTGGGACGAAAAATCCAAGAAAATCCACAGATTACTCGAGGAGAGTTGCAAAGTCACCTGAGTGCCTCAGGAATTCAAGTACCAAACGAACGATAAGCAATGAACTTCACAGAAACGAATTAAAATCACGCACCCCAAGAAAGACCCCACTCCTAATGAAACGACATCGAGATGCCAGGCTGAAATTCGTCAAGGAGCATAAGGACAAAGACTATGCTTTTTGGGAAAAGGTTCTTTGGACGGACGAAACAAAAATTGAGCTTTTCGGTCGAAATTATCGTCACCATGTGTGGAGGAAAGACGGTGAAGCCTACCTTCCAAAGAACACTGTGCCTACTGTAAAGTTTGGTGGTGGCAACATCATGATCTGGGGCTGTTTCTCCGCAAAAGGTGTTGGTAACATATCACTTATAGATGGTAGGATGAATGCTGCAAACTACCAGAGCATCCTGGAAAATAATTTGACGACTTCTGTTGAGAAACTAGAGCTACCTGGTGATTGGATTTTCCAGCAGGATAACGATCCTAAGCATACTGCAAGATCCACAAAGAAATGGTTCGCTGATAGAAATGTACACGTTATGGAATGGCCAAGCCAGTCGCCGGACTTGAATCCGATTGAAAATTTGTGGCGGTATTTGAAGATTCAAATTAAGAAAAGGTCCCCAACAAACATTGAGAATCTTAAGGTGGTGTGCCAAGAAGAATGGTATAAAATACCAGTCAGCATCTGCAAATCATTGGTCGAGACGTATAGAAATAGACTGGTAGGTATCTGTTGAGCTGAATAAAGGGTATTCAACCAAGTATTAAATTAAAATAATGCGGATTTATTGTTTTGTACGAATACTTTTTCCACCCGAAAAGTGAACATGTTGCATTGTTTTTTGTTGCATTGAGATTTAATTTCTTTTGATAGTATTTTTGAATACTATGCGTCTCTATACATAACTTAAATCACTTTTCCTGTTAAGTTTGTGTACTTACATACATTAAAATACGATTCTTCGAGTGTACGAATATTTATTTCCCCCACTGTAAGTCTTGTTATTCATCTTGTATTGTTGCGATGGAGATGTTAAGCATTCAAAAAAGGTAACAGAAAATTACACAATTACCGAAAATTTATTTAGTATTATGTATATAATGACGTGGCATATTTCGTAACTACCAGCAGTTATGATTGAGACACGAGAAAGACTGAAACTAGACTTGAAATAAAAACGGAGATCCGAAGGTGAAAGTTTACTGAAACTAAACAAAACTCTTATGCAGTTTGTTGCTGCCCTAAAGGATTCTTGACTACGATGATTACCGAATCACCTCGTAGGAACATCTTTTGCATGAATCTGGAAAGATAGAATTAATGCATCACTTTTTATTGTAAGAAATGAAATAATGAAAATTACGAAAGCAATCAGTAAGCTATGTCTTCAATTAGTCATAATGACTAAATCAATATCAAATGTTTATTATAGGGACCAAAATGTTCATTCTTCAGTTTCATTCGTACATTTCATTTTGGAATTGAGAAAAGCTAAGTGTAAGATAATAGATACATGTTTGAAGCAAATCAAGATCTTTTAATTTAGCTGGATTACACGTACAAGTTTGTTCCTAGCTAAAGAAGCCTGATAACCTCACCTCCACACAACGGCCCTTAAATATTAAAGCCCTTCAGAGGTTAAAACTCCTCGAACGTGCTTTATGAATTCCCTAGCAACTTCATTCTCATTTCCTTTCCTTTTCAGACAAGCATTGGTGACTTAGCTTGCTGATCGCTTCCGGAACGCCTCATCTGCATTGTGGGCCCCTCTAGAATCAACTGCATGACGCAAGTTTATAATTCGTTGTTCTTTATCAAATATGCTGCTTCATTAGCTTAAATTTTTATTTCAAATTTTCTGCACAAAGTTTGAAATTTAAATTGGCCAGCATAAGTTGCGAGAATTTTACAATGCATAAATAGAATTATTCTATGCTGTTGGGAATCAAACTATAAAATGAAAGCATTTAGCCAAGTTTTGCTTTGAAATTTGTCTGCCGATTGCACCAAATAGAATAATTAACACGTATCCTACAGAGCACCTAATTAACATTCCTAGTGAAATGCTCATTGAGTGAAGTTGCAAGAACACACCTGCTTGTCGGTCAGATCAGGCTTTGCAAAGCCTGTTTACTACTGCGTTCGCGAAGATGGCAGCTACACTTCCCCCAATTTACGCTATGTGGAAAATTATTCCATGCAGAAACGACACACCTGGAGAAGAAGTCTAATCTCAATTACATCTGCTGCGTTCTTTAGCAAACTTCAAGCTTAGTATTGTTATAATGATATAACATGATTGTTACATACAGTTCGACGTCATAGTCAATTGCTTTCACAAGAAAGTCATTTTATCTTTGCTTCTGCCGAGCCCGTTCATTCGAATAGTTTAATTTGTGCTAGCTTAGCACAGATAGACGAGCAGCAAGTGGCAGAATTCTTTGCAGGAAGTTTGGTTGTCTGGGGACTTTGAACAATACTTCATGAAAATCTTTTCTGGTGAATTTTACTTTTTTGGCAAGGATTACCGTGCATAATGTATCATTAGGGCAATTCGTGAAAAAAAAAACACTAAATACATTTATAACCTCTTTTAGCGCCCATTGCGATTTTCATATTCGTTAACTTCGGTCGTTCGGTGTAATGGACTAGACGTTGACTCGGTAAAAACTGCAAGTAAATATCTTTTTGTGAAATAATTATAGGTCAACCTAGAAGATATTTTGTTTAGGAATAATTTACTACCTTGTAATATGTACTTGATCGTGAGCGATTTTAGATTTATCTCGAAGCTGTTCAGTTTATTGTCCCGCCGTTCGCGTGGCTACTTGATACTGACTAGATGACGATTGACGAAGAAACATTGAATGGGATGTGTCCTCAAATGTTTTCTTCTACAACGGAAGTTATCTAAAAAAATTGGTATGTGGTACACTTCTGTAGATTAATTATAGAGAAACTAAGCGAGATGACTATAAATTGATCATTGAACTCAATCATATGGAACTTAACTACCCGTTTGTGCAGCTGTACAGGCCTGATTCTACCTCAGCATGAATACCCACATGAAATATTTGAATTAGACATAGTAAGAGGACTAAATTATGGGGTATAAATCTTTCACAAATTCACTTTACCTTCGGCTTCAAGTTGGATCACATTTAATATGATAATATCTGAAGGCGCTGAAGACGCTCAAGTGCAAGACATGAGGCGAACAATAGATCGATCGAATGCGGCGGAGAATCAGGCGATTCCGTAATTTTAGGAGCTGACGCTGTGAGAGAATAGGGAGCGCAGCCGTGCACCACCAATTTTGTGCACCAATAAGCCCTGAATCGAACGCCTGTGATCTCTCCGGACATCCACTAATTAGCCGTGAACAGAGGTGGGCAGTAGCGCGCTACATGTAGCGGCCGCTACATTCTCAGTAGCGGTAGCGGTAGCGACGCTAAATTTAAGGCAATGTAGCGGTAGCGCCCGCTACATATTTAAGTAGCGATACGATTTTTTGCCGCTACAGCGCTACCGCTACATTTATAGATAAAGCCTTTAGATTTTACTTAATAGTATTAAATATTATTTAAAAACCAGCATGATACATAAATAATATAAATTACAGAATAAAACTGTACGAAAGATTTCGGTGTAATGTTGTCAACCTCAGCCTGTTGCTAGTGTTAACATGTTAGTTGTTACTTGTTAAGTTGTTACCACTTACCACTTACAGGTATTTTTTCATGTTTCAGTTTACTTACAGTTATTTTTATGTTTCACCTTCCCTACATGGATGTCTACTTTAATCTACCAATCTCAAAAATAATCCACATATATATACAAACAAAAGACTGATTTTTTATATGTATATGTGGATAATTTCTGAGATTGGTAGATTAAAGTAGACATCCATGCATGTAGGGAAGGTAAAACATAAAAATAACTGTAACTTTTATTTACTATATCTAACCCGTACTAGTTCGGTTAGGTTAATTGCAATAAAGTTGCATTGATATGTTTTGAAAATGTTTTATTATCATTAAATGTTTATGAATAAATCCCGATAGCAGAACAATAAATATTTAGAGATTAAATCTGTCTGAGATTTCCAATAATTTTGGCCATTGTAGCGGCTAATGTAGCGGCGCTACATTTTACTGTAGCGGTAGCGCTTGCTACAATCTAGTGGGTGTAGCGGTAGGAGTAGCGCCCGCTACATTTAGAGCATGTAGCGGTAGCGGCCGCTATATTTCAAAGTAGCGCTGCCCAGCTCTGCATCCAGGGCAGCGGTGGTCTTCGGCAGGCGAACCAGAGAACATAAGAACATAGAATAGGATAGAAGTGTCGGCACTGAAGAAATAGGCCTGTTGCCGATTCTTCCACTTTTCGTGACCTGATTCCACAAGGGATCCGGCCTTTGGAACCCGATCTTTCCAAAAACTGACGATTGATTGAGATAGCTGCTGGACTTTTGCAAGGCCCGAAAGATGCTAGGCACTTCAAGACAATATTTGCTCCTGCATATTTTCGTCTAGTCTGTTCTTGAAGGCGTTCATACTCGAAGCGTCAACGATGCTATCAGACATGCTGTTCCACATGTCGGTGTCTCGAAGCGAGAAGAAATGTTGTCGCGTGGATGTGTTACAACGCAGTTTTTTAGTTTATAGCCGTGGCCCCTGGTGTTGTTTCTTGTTTCAATGTCCGGTAATCCTTCTGGGACCTGGTACAAACCATGAGTATACTTGTATACTTCAATGAGGTCACCACGCAGACGTGTCGATAACTGAGGCTTGGAAGCTTCATAATTTTTGTCCTTTTCAAGTCTTTTGGTGACCGCACGGCGTTTCCAAACTCTAGGTTCGGGCGCACAACAGGAACAAACAACTGTTTCATCGCTTCAGCATCTATGTACTCGTATAAGAGCGTCTGATCAGTCCAAAGTCGTTTATTGGCTTTATTAACTTGAGCTTCAATATATGCTTCAACTCTACGATCTCTTCAGGTTCCACAGGTACAACGCTTATATCTTGGAAAATTTTCAACCCAGAGAGTGCGGAGTGATGAAATAAGGTAAATCAATCACTTATTCAATATAAATCACCACTCCGCACTCGACAATAACAATTAGCAATCGTAAATAGTGCTTAAAGCAAAATGACCTCGTCTAATTTCATAGATTCAATGCTTATATCTAGGAAAATATTCAACCCAGACAGTGCGGAGTGATGAAATAAGGTGAATCAATCAATTATTCAATGTAAATCACCATTCCACACTCGTCAATAACATTTAAGTCTCGTCAATAGTACTTAAAGCAAAACTACCGCGCCTGGTTTCATAGGTTATACAGTACAGCAAAGAACCGAGTTCCCATTTTCCTCCTAATTGGAAAGTTGACTATTCATTTCAGCATTTTTATTAACTCAATAACGTTACTGGCTTAATAGCCATACATTTGAAGTATATAATGCAAAGAAAGCCAAAATGAATGAGCTTGCATCGAAGTCCGTATTACTCGTAGCTTACCCACTTCTTTAATTCTGTTCCTGATTCTTTAGGCAATCTTGAACAATTTTATATTTATATAGACGAGAGTTGTAAACTTTAGTCTTTCATTGCTAAGTCGTAGTTATTATTGGAACGATTAATTATGGATCGTCGCGTGCGAACGAATGGGTGTAACAGTGAAGCAAAAAAAAACTTTCGTCGAGATTCGCTATCCGATATTTATTTTTAATATGGACGAATTGCAAAAGAATCCTCAAAAGATTTTTCAATCGCATAATTTGTGGAGTTTCCGCAAACCCGTTAAAAATTCTAACGAATGTAATTTTCAGTGTATTTTGACTTTAATGTTGATTTTCTGAAAGTTAAGCATGGTCATGGAATTTCTTCTTCTAAAATACATATCTAGTAATCAAATGTGACATTTTATGACTTATGTGAACTAAGTGAATTGGTGCTAAATTCATGCTTCATATGTGCGGCGGTGTAATAAAACGATTGGTGACAAGCCCTATAATAAATCATTGAGTGATTTATTCACTCAATGATTTATTAGGGCTCGTAACATAACATAAATCATTGAGCGATGTATTAGTGCTCATAAATAGGCGGAATTTAGGCTAATGCTTCTTTGCTTGGTGCAGCCTGTAAAGTCTTTACGACATGTATGGATGGTATTGTATGATGGTTAATGAAAAAGGAAAAACATTTTATAAATGATGTGATCGAGATTGAATGAAGAATTTACTATCTGTATATGCCAGTAAAGGACACAATAGCAATTCATTTTTAAATACGAGAGTAACTAGAAGATTGTAATCGAGACTACTATATATTCTGCGAATCTACAAAAAAATTTATTCACCAACATATAGATTAGATTAACATTTTCAAATCAAATTTCAGGTGCTGCTTTAAATACAGCGTTTTTGGACCAGGAATTGAATTGGACATTTCCACCTCAGCGGTCGGAAGAAAGGGAGGCGACAGATGCACCGTATAGGCCGGTAGTATATATATACCCTGGACCATGTTACTGCTATTATGTATCCATTTTGTAGCAGGCTTATTTACCTAATTAGTATAATACTGGTAGATTATTCAGCCATATTTTACTGTATATTTAAAACTGACCATGGGGAACCACAACCCACAAAAATCCTTGTCATGAGACTTGTTAATGACTAGGTATTTATTGCTCAATAAAAACCGAAGCATTAAACTGCACGGCTCAAATAATGTTCCATCAGGCGCATCACGATATGAATCCGAAGTTTAAAACACTGCTAATCAGCTTGATTTGAAATTCCATATGAAAAATCATTGGTGGTATAAAAGAAAACTTTGTAAAACTTATATCTCTATGAATATTGTTTTAGTACTTTATGAATGTCGAATTTAAATTGAGAACATCGCAGTCTCCAGGCCCTCTCTACAAAACAACTGTTCTAAGATTGCGAGTAATATTTTTATGTTAAAAACTCCACTTAATGAATATCGCCGACCAAATTTCTTTCGTATTTTACAAATTGCAATAAACTTTACTTTGATTCGATAGATTCTGGCAAAATTTTCAATATTTATGGAGCTGAAGTGAAGAATGAGGAAGATGCTTTACATGCCAATTTACAAGCCCCCTCAAAGCTTACCGCATGTGCGTTTGTTTATAGTAAATTAAATTGTGCGAGGCTGAGTATAGCAATCAAGTGTCTGAAGTATGAGATGAAATGGGCTGCAAGCTGCAACCAGAAGTCTTACGTACGTTCATATCCGTTCGATTCAATTTACATATGAAAATATTACTAACAGTAGACTTAACTCATTGATACATGCATGCTCAAATGTGTGATGAATGAAATCTTTTTCCGTGTATTTTATCAGGATAAAAGAATCATGCGACACATTACTAACATGAACGGTTTCTTCATTCTATTCGCCAACTGAACAATTAGAAGCTAGTGAATCCTACAGGGCGAAGAAATTGGCAATATCAATTTTTGGCGAAATGGCAATGCCAATTTTTTTACTCTAAAACTTGTACATCCTTCTAGGCAATATGGGCGTTCCCAGTTGCTGCTAGAAATTTTACCGTATATAAATTACCCCATTTGTATTATTTTAAATCATTTGCCTGCTATGTGTAAGCATGTTAGATGAGCATTTCATGGTTCTGCTATATTGCACACTCTGAACATTTTCATCCAGCTTTAAGATGCGAAAAATGTATAGATGGTAAAAAATGATCAAGCCTAATTTCACGAGGTGGCATTCATGATGACGTGGCATTACTGGCAACATATTTAAATAAACAATGCATTATATTCTCAATTATCATTCATTACTCAATATGTTTTCCGATTCTCAAACAGGAGGTAGAAAATTCACCATGTTCTCAAAAAATGAAGTGATGAAGCTATCTATTCAATGGCGGCGATGTAAAACAAGCTCGACTTTTCAAAATATTTAGTGGCAATTTTTAATTAATTCAATGTGTTACTGGGCAAACCGATATTGCAAACTTGTGCATTATTTAGTCGGAATGAATATTCATTTTTTAATATTCAATTACCAAAATGGAATGAAGATGGCATCAACGTTGCCAAATGACTCCCGTGGAATCGTAGCGCGTGTTGGGTTCTCTGGTGCACTAGACGCTGGTATCTATAAAATACATCAAATCTATTAACAAATTTTATTCAGAAAGGAAATTTTAACTGCTATTGAAACGCAGAAAATACTTGAGCGATTATATGAGACCTAACTAATCTCCCTCTTATCAAAATGCTAACCCATCTTATCTATCCGGCAGGCGACTTAACTAATCAACTGATATAGCATTCGAAAATATAACGGAATCATAAATATGATAATTTAAGTTTAAAGACGGTGGCTTCATGTCAACAGCTCAGTGCAGCGTGTGCAATGAATCTTCACAGAATGCCGATAACGCTATCTTTATCATTGACATTGGCGGTTGTATTTAACAGTATTTTAACCTAATCTCTGTAATTTCAGTAATCGTTGCTTTCTGTAAATTTATGCCATGATTAACATTATTTAAATTCCCTTACTCGCTTTTGTGAGTCGTGCAAAGTGAGTTTTAAAAATAAATTAATTAATACTTCCAAAATATAGTCGATAATTTTAGATATGGTATTGAATTAAAACCATAATTTTCAAGGCGATTTTCAGGCAATCTTTAAACTGATTTATTTTCATTAAAAGGGACGATTGGGATATAGAAGCCAACCCGTGTAGGTACAAAGTAAAAAAATGATTAATTTACTGAGATAGTACAATTAAACTGAACAACTGAGATTCACACTCCCCATTCACATGGATGACAGCCAATGCGATTCTCGCTGACAACACGCAACACCGGCTCGACTCGAGGCGAGCCTAGAAGTGACTTTTTCATTGTGCATCGAGCACATTGCACCACGAAAAGTAAATAATATCATAAAGTGAATTTATCCAAAACATTAGAGTGTCATTCTATATTTAGTTCGACAAGATTTCGGTGTCATGGCATGCGCGTGTTCAAGGTTAGAAGACTATAAGCCTGCACATTCTCTCAAAGCTCAGTTGCAAATTTGCCACAAACGTTGGGAGCTCTTTCTATTGTCTTTTAAAATCAGTCATATCCGGTCAAATATATTATAAGCTTCCTTTAAGAACGAATTGAATTTATAGTTCACATTTAAATTTGACGTTACAGTCATGATGCATTATAAAACATTTTACAGTTCTCAGGAAAAGAGTCGGTGCTATTAACATGTAAAACAACTTTAAAGGTAACAATTTCTAAATATCTTGCGATAGCCATTTGCATTTTTGACCACCATTGCAATCGGACACTGTTCTGCTTATTTTCATTTATGAATTCAACATATAACATATTCAGTTAATGACATTCGGTACCTTCTATTGTTGCAAACGCAAAAATTTGATGCTACTTGTCTGTTACGTTGCTCAAATTGATACCAAATGCATGCCTATTGCTGACGGAGTCTGGGTGAAATTATTTTCTATCTTTAATATTAAAGTTTTTAATGTCTCCTTTGTTCCCTGGCTACGCCAATCTATATTTTCCCAGAAAATTGAAAGAATATCAATTCGTTGAAATATCGAGTCATTCTTATCACCCGTCATGGATATATGTACATATATAAGCCTGCCGCATGACTACGGAGTGCGGAGTTAGTTGCAGTCGCAGACGGCGACGAGAGAGGGTGTTATTCTTGCGTACCTGGAACACGTTGCGTTCAATAACAGGCATGTAGTACACAAAAGAAATTTTTTCCCATTGATCGTAATGAAAATTATCCATCTGATCTGAATTAACGGGGGCGAAAAAATATGCAAAATATCATATAATTATAAATGAAGTACAAATAGAAGTAAAAAGCTATGAATTTTTCACTTTATTTAATTACATCCCAAAAATTGGCCGATTTTTGCCACTTTTATTTGTAAAAACTATCATTTCTATGTTTTCTATGAGCCAATTTCAAAGATTTTAGTACAATTAAAAGGCTCTTGTTGTAAGCTATCTATTCTAACTAAAATAAAACATTTTGATTGAGACTTTGACTGCAAGTGTGGAGGGGGGGAGGGGGAAACAGGTGTGACTGATAGATATGAAATGCAGAATTGATTACAATAAATTCCACTTTCATGGTTGTTAGCAACATAAGTAAGCTTAAAAATATGAGATTTATATATCCATTGCGAGAAAGCGTTGAAGATAAGTGAATGGGTGAGGGGTTACGATATAAATTAGCTAATATATATAAAAAATTCCCGCAGAATAAAACTTGGACACTAACGGTAACAATGCCTTCTTAATTTTATGGTGACATCATGATCATGGATGCTTCCGACTCCAAGACTCGGATAATTTTAAAGCCGGACTCGCAACTGGTCTCACGGCCGGTCTTCAAAATTATACACATGCACAGCAACCATGAAATAACTCCTAAAATAATAAACGTAGCTTGATGAAACTTTGCACATGTATTTTTTAAGACCTGACACTGATCTCTGGCCCGTGTGAATTTTTTCGATTTCGCATTCATTCTTGATTTATACGGTTATGCGGGCTAAAATACTCAGCGACCACAAAATATCTTCTAAACTACGGAACCGATTTTAACGAAGTTTGCATATACATTCCTAACCACCTAAAGTTGATGTCTAGCCCGCGTGAATTTTTTCGATTTCGCCTTCATTCTCGAGTTTCACGTCTGTACGGCGAAATGACCGGCGTTTCTGCAGCCGATTTACAGCCGGGTTTGAAAAATTCTATCGACCATGATATCTCTTAAATTAACTGACGTAGCAATGAAACTGTACACATGTATTTTTAGTACATTCTCTCATTTATGGAAAAAATGCACTATTGTGCTCGCCATGTCCGTCCGTCCGTCCGTAACTTCACGTTTTCGTCGACGAGAAAATGCGCGCTGTCACTCACTGCAGTGAGTACTGCGTTATATTTTTTAGGACCTAACGACGATGTCCAGCCCGCGTGAATTTTTTCGATTTCACCCTCGTTCTCGACTTATACAGCCATACGCGGAATCCAATACATGAACGTTGTAATACATAAATACACATATTCAGTGAGCGTTATCTTCGTACAGTTGCTTTTTTTTTGTTTTGGTCATTATCCGCACCTCTCCCCAATAACATGAAGAATTTATTATATATTTGGTTTTTCGTGTCAAATATAGTCATTTCTCATTTATTCATAATTACTGTTATTAGACGTAGGTAGTATTCATAAGGCGTCTTTACCAACTCGTACGTAAAGTTTTATTAGCAGATTTAGAGTGGCGGACCACATTAATGTCGCTTAGTCATTTGTGAATTTAATTTTTATTTTCACTTTTTCAGATCAGTTGATGCAAAAGAAATATTTTGATATCAATATGGCTGGAAATCCTTATAAAAACTACCTTCTTTCTGTTTTCCAGAAGTAAGTTTTTTCTTAAAAGCTCAAGAATGCTTAGCTTATTGAAAGGCGGTACTGTTTATAAACTAATTTAGATTTTTTATGTTTCTCAAGTTTGTTATGAGTGTCATTTTTGGAAATTTTTCCCAGCATTATAATCTTATGTATAAGGGGATATATTACTATATATAAGATATATTATAGGAAATATCTTAGGTATCGGTAAATATCTTATCGTACTTACTCATATGAAGAATGGTGATATATATTGCACTATATTTGAAATTGAAAAGGAAATTTTTGCTCAGGTTACTTATTTGTAAAGGTAATGAGTAGGTAAGCCAGGAAATTATTTAGATTTATCCCCAAAAATAATTGCTAAAGAAACATCTTTCAGTATAATACTTATTTTTTTAAGTTAATGGTTCACTATGTAAGGAGTAATAACTACTCAAGATGACTGAGGGCCAACTTGCAAGAATGGATTTAATTTGGCACTACATTCTAACATCTATATATGCTCTAGTGTTGACCAGGATCGCAGTGGTACCATAGACGCTCAGGAGCTACAGACTGCTCTCTCTAATGGCCACTTTACTCCCTTTAACCTCGACACTGTGAGACTCTTGATAGGTGAGACCAGCACTGAGGATTTGAGTGTGACAATTAATCATCTTCTCATCAATCTTCCTCCGCAAATCACCCTTCAATTATAGTCTCTTTTCATTTTTACCACCTGTACTTCCATTTCCTGCATAAGCAACATCTGCAATGTTGAAAATTAATCAATTGATATCTTATAACTCTAAACTATAGCAAATATCTTTATTCTGTATTATCAAATTTTTCAAACTAGCATTATAGAATAGCTGATTTCTGTTTATTTCCAATGTGAATTTTTGCTTATCTCATTGATTTTCATCTCAAATGCAAGTTTTCTCTTCAAAGTTTTTCCCGTGTAATCAAAATGAATAAAATTAGACATTTTCATGTCTGATTTGATATGCTTTTGCAGGTATGTTTGACAAAGCCAACAGGAATGTTATTATGTTTGAAGATTTTATTCACCTATGGAAATTCTTGTTGGACTGCCATCATGCATTCCTGTCCTTTGACCAAGACAACTCCAACAACATCAACAAAGAAGAACTAAAAACTTGCCTCACTACTGCTTTTGGTTACAGGTAATGTGGCTAGTAAAATTGAAAATTTTTACACTTGTGGTAGGTATATGCACAAAAAAATTCTTTCCTCTGATCTTGATGAAAATTATACAGCTTAGGGGGACCGGCTTGGTGAAAAATTGAAAATTTTGGCTTTCCCGTATTCTTGGCTCATTTAGTAGCTACTGAAAAGGCGCATCTAATGCAACAGACCGCATGTATGTGCGTGCTCTATTTTTTGCGTAAAGCAATTTAAAAACATATAAAATGAAAATTTTGTAACAATATGTAAAAAGATTTTTGGAATTAAATCTGTATATATATATATCATTATTTTTGTTAATTGCAAAGAGTTACCATTCATTTGAAGGCTACAAACAAGATGTATTCAACAAAGCTACTACCATGGATGTACAGGCAATAATTTTTGCGTAATGCAGTTTTGAACTTTCATAAAATGACCGTTTTATAACAATATTTAAAAATTTTCATATAAAAATGGTATTTGCGTTAATTGCAAAGTCCTCGCCGCACTCGTTTGAAAGCTTCAAACGATGCGCTTTCAAGAAAGCAAATACCATGGATGTATATGCAATAGTTTTTGCGTAATGCAGTTTTGAACTTATATAAAATGAATATTTATGTATACATAAGATAAAAAGCCCCATTTATAGCTTATTTTTCACGTTAAACCGGATAAGAATAAGTCTGAAGACGCATGCTGGTACCCTATAAATGCAAATAATTGGCAATGGGGAAGCTTGAGCTGCAATATCAAGAATTTTTTGTGCATATTCTTATTTTTTCAATAAATTTTTCTTTATTTGGCTCCCCTGAACAATTTAAATATCCAAAAAAAAACATCTTAAAAACTTTATAATTCCTACAGTATTTGAGCTACAGCAATGAAAGACATACGGTATCATTCGATTTGTAAAGACTATACCATAGCGACTCTAGGAGCCCTTTTTTGTATTTGTGCATGGTTTACTTACATATGGGGGGAGTGGGGGTGGGGGGGCTGAAAAATGTAGAAAATGGAAAACGGGCATAAAAGAAAAACGATGAGGAAAATCGAAAATCGGGGCTATAGAGCCGCTAGATAATTTTGTTATGAATCTATTGAAATGCGTCTCCATATTGTAGCATGTGATTTGCAAAAGTTATCAACTTTTTAGAGTACCCCCTTTTTTACCCCTAGATGAGAAATACAAATAAATAATAAATGAATGATGAATTCATTGACTGAATGATGAATTAGTGATTGAAAGATGAATGAACAATGAATAAATAAACAATGAATGTATGAATGAATCCAATGTTCTCAAGTTTAATTCCATATTGGGTTGGTAGTTGCCTCCCAGCAATTGGTCGAGATAATTGGGGCCAATGTATTCCTCAATTATTAAATAAGAAGGACAGTGCTGGTAGTAGAGCTCTTGCATCTACTTTCAAATAGCTTTGTTATTGCTGAAACCATTGTGCCTGCATCAATTAATTAGCATTACTTAATTTTGTTTCAGCTTCTCAGAGCCATTTATTGACGTGCTGGTGCAGAAGTTTGACAGGACGGGGGAAGGCGTAATCTATTTTGATGACTTCATTCAGTGCTGCATTGAGCTACAGGTGGGAAGCGTGATTAATATAATGAAATTCTTCATTTTTTTCAAATTCCAGCAATTCTTTGGCTGCTTGGCGATTCATCTTAATTTCATCTGTGTTAAAAAATTCTAAAAAATACGTATGATCTAACAGGATGGTATTTGTGCTAATTGTTCCCAATTCAAGCTGAAGAACAGGTTCTTGCTGGCCTTTGAATTGTGATAGCATTCATCTCCTATAGGCTGCCTTACATCCTTCAACATTCAGTGATGGGTCTTAATCAATAAATGCGATTTAACACATTATTTAGAAGACACCGTCCACTCACCACTCAACAGAAGGCTCGGGGTCTCCCACTCACCACTCAACTGAACGATTTACTAAACCGCATTTTGATAAATCACCTTGTGGCAATTATTATTTTAATATCCAGTATCATTCGATTTTTCATCTCAAACTCGTTATTGAATGGGGAGCGCAGCCGTGGGTAACAAAATTGACTCGTAAACAGGCCCTGGGCCATACGCCAACCATCAGCATGCAATATCTACACATAGCCTCAGATCAATGAGCTGTCGCTCCGCCCAGTTGTGCTCCGGCCTGTATGCGCTGCGGCCGGTGACTGAACGGCGCTGTTGTGGTGGGCGCTTTGTGTCATAAGCCGTGAAGATGCCCGGCTGCGTTACGCTCGGGAAGGTATATGAATCGCACTGTGGACTTGGGCTATGCTGACCTCTAGCTATCCACCCGTTGAATGCGAGGAATTTTATTATTAGAAACATGCGTCCGATTGGCATTAAGATATCAACCTCATTCCGTGTGTTAAGAAATGCCTTTGTCAGCGGCAGAGCTGCTACAAGATAACTAAACATTATTAGGGACAATAATTCACCACTATCAGGGGCAGATGCTTGCAGCTCAAAGCCAGGACAAAATATAAATTAATTTCAGGCAACTGTGCTCATTTATTTAACCTTCAATGCCGTCTATATCTCTTCTTGTCATCCGTCAGTACTCTGTAGCATGCCGGTTCACTGGCAATGGATAACAATCATAAAGAAGCACACTTGAAATAAGTTTATTAAACTCACTTTTAAATTCTTAGATCCACAATGTAAAATAGTTTATTTTGTCCATATTCTATTTAAAATCACTTTAGAACTGTTAAAATACGGGACGTACACTGTCGGCATTGCAGCGCATTAAAAGCACGTAAATCGGGAAAAGACACAAATTCATATGGAAAGGCGACAGCGGAATACAATGGAAGACACCGAAACTTGAAAAGGACAAAAATTTAATAGAGAGTGTTCAAAGACGTGCAACAAGGTTAATTCCGGGCTTGAAAGGCAAGTCCTATGAGGAAAGATTGAAGATTATGAAGCTTCCAAGCCTCAGTTATCGACGTCTGCGTGGGGAACTCATTGAAGCACACAAGTACACTCATGGCTTATACAAGGTCCCAGAAGGATTACTAGAATTTACCAACACCAGGGGCCACGGCTATAAACTAAAAAAACTGCGTTGTAACACATCCATGCGACAACATTTCTTCTCGCTTCGAGTCACCGACATGTGGAACAGCCTCCCTGATAGCATCGTTGACGCTACGAGTATGAACGCTAGAACAGACTAGACGAAGCTTTGCAGGAGCATATGTTCAGTCTTAAAATGCTCAATCAATCGTCAGTTAGGGAAGGATCGGGTTCCAAAGGCCGGATCCCTTGTGAATCAAGTCATGAAAAATTCAAGAATCGGCAACAGGCCATGGGCCTATTTCTTCAGGGCCGACACTTCTATTCTATTCTATTCTTGTACGTATAGCTTCCCGCACAAATGTTTTGACGATGCCACCGCTGGGCTAGATACGTCACGTCCAGCAGCCCACAGTTTCATCTGTCGTATATGTATCATGGTTGTACTAGTATAAGTTTGACCCATAAGCAGAGGTGGGCAGTAGCGCGCTACACGTAGCGGCCGCTACATTTTCAGTAGCGGTAGCGGCGCTACATATTTAAGTAGCGATACGAGGTTTTGCCGCTAAAGCGCTACCTCTACATTTATAGATAAAGCATTTAGTTATTACTTAATAGTTTTAAATATTATTTAAAAACCAGCATGATACATACATAATATAAATTACAGAATAAAACTGTACGAAAGATTTCGGTGTAATGTTGTCAACCTCAGCCTGTTAGTAGTGTCAACATGTTAGTTGTTACTTGTTAAGTTGTTACCAGTTACCACTTACAGGTATTTTTTCATGTTTCAGTTTGCTTACAATTATTTTTACACAGTTATTTTTACGTTTCACCTTCCCTACATGGATGTCTACTTTACACTAGCAATCTCAAAAATAATCCACATATATATACAAATAAAAGACTGACTTTTTATATGTATATGTGGATAATTTTTGAGATTGGTAGATAAAAGTAGACATCCATGTAGGTATGGTAAAACATAAAAATAACTGTAACTTTTGTTTACTGTATCTAACCCGTACTAGTTCGGTTAGGTTAATTGCAATAAAGGTGCATTGATATGTTTTGAAAAAATTTTATTATCATTAAATGTTTATGAGCAAATCCCAATAGCAGATCAATAAATATTTAGTGATTTCCAATAATTTTGGCCATTGTAGCGGCTAATGTAGCGGCGCTACATTTTACTGTAGCGGTAGCGCTCGCTACAATCTAGTGGGTGTAGCGGTAGCGCCCGCTACATTTAGAGTATGTAGCGGTAGCGGTAGCGCCGCTACATTTCAAAGTAGCGCTGCCCAGCTCTGCCCATAAGAAGCTCATTTTTGCGGATGTAGTTCGTTGTTCGCCTGTGACGTCACTGATCTCAGTGGCGTCACGGGCATTAACCAATCACCGTAATGCGATCAAGTCAGTCAATCAATCAGTCATGGTAATGACGGGATTGTTTACGTTTCTGGACCTAAGTGACGTAACAAGAAAGCTTAACTGAAAGGCGGAAATCCTCGTGGGTTAACCTTATACAGTTCAACTATGGTATGTATGACACGACTACTTGCGTCTCTTACATTTTTATGGACGATATAACTATGGTCCAGCGATAATAAAATCAAAAATCCTACACGTGAATATTTAGAAGTAAATTTGGGAAAAACAGTTTCCTGTCGTTCACACCAGGCATGAAATATTCTCGCAATGCTTTCCAAATTTTGGTACCTACTTTCTGGAGCAATATTTTTGTGTGTGCTCAATTTTTTGTCAACACAAAGGTTTGTCATACAAACCACGTAGCGTTTGTCATACAAACATCGGGTGTAATGAATACCTAAGTTTTATTTGACCCGCAGCTTTATCTTCACAAATGCGTTTTTCCTCCGCAATCTGCTATCATGCTACAGTTTCCTTCATACGCCAGTTGCTATCATCCGTCCTCTGCTGTCATGCCTCAGCTTCCTTTTTGCCCCGATTCCTAACATCCGCTGCTGTCAGGCTTCAGTTCCCTTCATACGCCGATTCGAAAAATCCATCGTAGACAACCTGTGCATAGAATGCATTTTAAGTCTCGTGGCCTTAGTCTCCACTTAAGATAGATTTCATCAACTCCATCAACTCAACTAAGATAGATTTCATCAACTCCATCTATATTCATGAGATTACCATTAGTCTTCGACACCACTAACTTTGGGAGCGCTGCCGTAGCCCAAAAATTTGACTCTTAAATCAGCCCAAAAGCCAATGCCAACCCTCTACATGCAATAGAAATAGTCAGTCTTATACCTATGCAGCTGTTCTTACTTGCCTCATCTCGCCACACCAGCTTGAAACCAGTTATTCACCACCTCACCCCCCCTTCTTCTTTTTCTTCATTCATTTTACACTTTTTTCCTTTATAATACACACATCTCACAACAATGTCTCTCATTCGCTTTAGATTACAAAGTTATCTAAAGCGAAATTTATCTTTTATTTACACTCCACCAAAAAAAAGTCAATGACCAGCAACGCCTCAAGGAAACTTGGCCTCTTCTTCCTCACTTGACGCAATACGGGGGGAGGGGGGGTGAAACACACTAACCGAACCTGTACCTGACTCGACCTAACCCCAGTGTGGTGGGCATAGGCAATCACTTTCCGCTAACATAACCTGTACGGCCGTACCTAACTCGACCTAACCCCAATGGGCACAAGCAATCAGCTATCACTAACAGAACCTGTTCCTGACTCGACCCAACCCCAGTGGGGGGGAATCACACTAACCGAACCTGTTCCTGACTTGACCCAAACCCACTGGGGGGGAATCACACTAACCGAACCTGTTCCTGACTTGACCCAAACCCAGTGGGGGGGAATCACACTAACCGAACCTGTTCCTGACTTGACCCAAACCCACTGGGGGGGAATTACACTAACCGAACCTGTTCCTGACTTGACCCAACCCCAGTAGGCCTATGCAATCAGCTATCACTAACAGAACCTGATCCTGACTCGACCCAACCCCAGTGGGAGGGAATCACACTAACCGAACCTGTTCCTGACTTGACCCAACCCAAGTGGGAGGGAATCACATTAACCGAACCTGTTCCTGACTTGACCCAAACCCAGTGGGGAGGAATCACATTTACCGAACCTGTTCCTTACTTGACCCACCCCCAGTGGGGGGGAATCACATTAACCGAACCTGTTCCTGACTTGACCCAACCCCAGTGGGGAGGTATCACACTAAATGAACCTGTTCCTGACTTGACCCAACCTCAGTGGGGGGGAATCACACTAACCGAACCTGTTCCTCACTTGACCCAACCCCCCAGTGGGGGGGAATCACACTAACCGAACCTGTTCCTCACTTGACCAAACCCCAGTGGGGGGATTAACATTAACCGAACCTGTTCCTGACTTGACCCAACCCCAATGGGGGGAATCACACTAACCGAACCTGTTGCTCAGAGCTATGCTTCGAACTTAATTTTGATTTCTTGCAATCGAAATTATTACTAAGCTTGAATAAAACTCATCTGCTTAACAACAAAGTGTTCTCATGCAGTTCAAAAAGCCATAGGTCCTAACGGATACGTGTGCAGACTTTGAGCGAGTTGCGTTCATTATATTAAGACATATTTCTTGGTCGTTGTGCATGAGCAAATCTTGGAGACCGGGTCGTTCAGCCGTGAACCTTGAAAACAAAGGCGAAATCTACGAAATTTTGTCTTTTTATCTACCAAGCTTTAACTTCCTCGGTGAGTTGTCACGACGCCTCGGACAAATTTACGGCCGGACTTGCGGCCGGTCTCGCCGAAAATCTCAAAATACAGTGAATGAGGAATATCTCCCAAAGTAATGAACGTAGCTCGATGAAACTTGGTACACGTATTCATTAGCACCTAACGGTGATGTTTACGCCGTGAAAATTTTTGGAACTTTTCACCTTCATTCGTGAGGTATGTAGCGATACGTGCCGAAATTCGCAGGGAATAAAAACAAGTTCTTAACTACATTACAGATTTAAACGAAACTTTGAATATACAAACGAAACCTCTCAACGGTGATGTTTAGCTCGCGATAATTTTTTTTTGCCTTCGTTCGCGAGTTATACGGATATACGGCGAAACGACCGACACTTTTCAGGCTGATTTTTAAACTTGCATTGTCAAAGAGGTGTTCACGTAAAGCCGTATGACTCGCAAAAGAAGTCAAACTAAAAAAAATTGTCACGAGCTAAACATCAACGTTGGGAGGTTAAGTGTTCATTAAGACATTAACAAAGTTTCGTTCAAATCTGTTCATTATTTTAGAATAAATTTATTGTTCACTGTAAATTTAAGAATGTATTGCTGTCTAAATCAAGAATGAGGGAAAATGAAAATAAATGGCGAACGAAACCAATATCTAAAAAATTGTCTCGAGCTAAACATCACTGTTAAGAGGTAAGTCATGATGTCTAAATAACATTCAACAATTTCGTCGCCAGCGTTTTCCCGGTATCGATAAGGCAGTCACTGTACTGACTGTAGTCACAGAGCGGACATCGTGTAAAGGAGCTGGGGTAGGTCTTCTAGAGTTCTAGATGGTGATTTATATCAACTTTTGAATTATAGGGTGTTAATAGGAAAGTTTATACATCTTCTGTTTTGCATCAAACCTATTGAAGTAGTGATATAACAAATATTTGAGAATTGAGCGGTTGAGTGACTTGAGTCTTAAAATCGGTAACGGCCATATTCATTATAAAAAATTCTGGGGACATTAGACAATTGGTTGGAAATTTTGGACATGTTTTCTTCTTCATCTTACCTAGCTACTAGTTCAGATCATTATCCAGTGTATATAGGCTGCCAGTGGAACAGTATCTCTGTCTATCTCATGCTGACTTGAGACCCTATATAAGCCTGTACTCTGTACTGTAGTAAAAAATTGTTGCTAAAGTTCTTATTCAAGTTTGAAATTTTGTAGCTTCAAACCAAACTTGGAAATTGAGCAGTAGCCCTTATAATTTTATTGAATTATTGGGAAAAGTCCTACTTTTTTTCTGACAGACTCATAGTGACAAAGCAGAGAGTTTTTTAGACTCTCCCTCAAGTTCATTTTTGAGTCCTATAAGTAGACCAGTAAAGTATCATGGATACCAGCATTATTATACTTAAGAAATTGGTTTAAATCTTGAAAAATTAGGATAATAAAAATGAACTGATTCTAAAAAAGCTCTGGTTTGCCACTATGGACAGACTGACATTACAGCTCCAATATCAAATAATTTTAGTAGGTAGGGTAAACGCGGTATATTCCGACATCGTAGGTAATTCCGTCACTTCTCTAGTTTTTCCTTTATATTAAGCTTTGTTTTAGTTCCATGCGTTCATTGATGGTTGAAATGGTGACGTCATACATTTGCGTGTCGAAATTATAAATACTGCAAAACCACTAGGTTAAGGCCATCTAGCGGGAAAATATTGAGATCCAAAGAGAGACAATGCATGCCACGTGGTGAGATCATCGAAAAATGTGTCAAATTTGACAGTTGACATGGCTCTACCAAATAGTGAATAACTGTTTTTATAGGAAGAATATTATGGTTTGATTGACGGAATATAGGGATTTGGTAGGTTTCCATTCTAAAGGCTTTTTAATAAATATGGCAACATTTTATGACATTTAATCGTTGCTGACGCGTAGTGAAGTGTTTTGAGAGTCATGTGAAGGCAACAGAACTTACGTAATGCATACGGTTTTTTTTTATAGTTTTTCATTTTTCGATGCGTCCTTAAAGTGTCGGAATATACCGCGTTTACCCTATGAAATCTTGCAGCTCTAAAGCCTCTAATCAACTAATGTAATGTATTTATGTTTTTTTATTGAAGAAATTGGGTACAAAAATGTGTCATTCCACAATATTTTCAACCATAGTGGCAAAGCAGAGAGTTTTTTAGACTCTCCCTCAAGTTCATTTTTGAGTCCTATAAGTAGAGTAGACCAGTTAAGTATCCTGGATACCAGCATTATCATACATAAGAAATTGATTTAAATCTTGGGTAAATGAGGAAATTAAAAATGAACTGATTCTTAAAGATCTCTGCTTTGTCACTATGTTTTCAACTTCTGCACCACTATGCAGAGGGTGGATGCAGCGTCGCCAATATATGAATTTTTAAGCCCAAAGCGTCGCCGGCCATTTTAAAGATGCATCGCCGGGTAATTTTTAATGAAAAGCCATTTACGCTGAGTAATGATGAACTATTTACAAGCCACAAACTTATTTAAAAGGTTGCAGGCACGTGTTACCCCACATAACTAATTTTACCCTAAAAACAGGCTGATTGTACAGCAAGTGTCAACTGAACATGTAATAAAGCAGTCTGACCGCTCTAATGTGACCGAAACTACGCAATCGAAAAAACCTTGTTTACATGTTTTTGCGGGAACTCATCGCAACTGATTTCCGGACAAGCTTCGCTGCATCATAATCCATCCAACGTACCGGAAACCTTACTTTTTTTCTAAATAGTTGGCCGAAGACTGAGAGATATATTAAATGCAAGAATTTCAATCTAAATGTGTCGGCAAGATCTTCTGAAGGCAAAAATTTCGCTACTGAAGCGTCACCAAAGATCTTGCTATATTCATCCACTCTGCACAGTGGCTTCTGCAGTTCAGCACCATGCGCGATGCGCACTAGTGCTGAGTAGTGCCCACTGCCCACCACCACTGTCCACCAGAAATAATAATAATCCAGAATACTATCCTGCACAATAAGTGAACCCAAAATGTTTTATCAGTGATTGCATAGTTGCTTCCACATCAGACTGCATTAAAACTGCATTTATTCTTTAACAAAAATGTAAATAATGCATTAGGGTAAACGCGGTATATTCCGACATCATGGGTAATTCCAACACCTCTCTAGTTTTTCCTTTATATTAAGCTTTGTTTTAGTTCCATGTGTTTGTTGATGGTTGAAATGGTGACGTCATACATTTGCGCGTCAAACTACTGCCAAAACACTAGGTTTGGGCCATCTAGCAGGAAAATGTTGAGATCCAAAGAGAGATGGTGCATGCCACCCAATGAGATCATCGAAAAATGTGTCAAAGTTGACAGTTGACCTTGCTCTACCAAATAGTGATAAACTGTTTGTGTNAAACTAGTAATTAGAGACCTAAATTAGTTTAATTGAGTAAAGTATATATATAGTATATATATAGTATGACGTGCGGGCGCTCACGTTATAGACAAGCAGGCGCTAACGCTGCGTATCATCGATACGTATGTCAAGTCATACTTAATCAAGTCTTAATCGTTTTTCTTGTGGACTAAAAAGTAGAAAATAAAATACTTAAAAAAAACTTTAAAAAAAAACACGTTTTTCTTGTGGACTAAAAAGTAGAAAATAAAATACTTGAAAAAACTTTTTAAAAAAACACGTTTTTCTTGTGGACTAAAAAGTAGAAAATGAATTATGGTTTGCCCCAAAAAAACCTGGGTCGGGCTGTACGTTCACCATCAAATTTCCAAAATTTAAGTGTTGGGTGCTTTTCGCTTTAATCATAAATCTGCCCGACACACGTTTTTTGGGGCGAACCATAATTTATTTTCTACTTTTTAGTCCACACGAAAAACGTGTTTTTAAAAAAGTTTTTTAAAGTATTTTATTTTCTACTTTTTAGTCCACAAGAAAAACGTGGTTTTTTAAAAAGTTTTTTTGGGTATTTTATTCATAGTGGGTATAATAAGCATAAATAAGTAATTTCAATCATGAAAAAGCTAAGAACAAAGCTGTATACAGACAATATTTTTGCGTGCACTGTCAAAATTCATTTTGATTTTAACTAGCACAATAAAAGCAAATTTGTAGCATGTTTCATGCACATAAGTTTTTAAAATTGAAACTGAGCTTAACCTTTCCAACAACAAAGCTATTTATTCAAAATACACTACTGCAAGTGTTAAGGGAATTATATATACAGTGGGGGGAAATAAATATTCGTACACTTGAAAAATCGTATTTTAATGTAGGTAAGTACACAAACTTAACAGGAAAAGTGATTTAAATTATGTATAGAGACGCATAGTATGAAAAAATGCTATCAAAAGAAATTAAATCTCAATGCAACAAAAAACCATGCAACATGTTCACTTTTCGGGTGAAAAAAGTAATCGTACAAAACAATAAATCCGCATTATTTTAATTTAATACTTGGTTGAATACCCTTTATTCAGCTCAACAGATACCAGTCTATTTCTATACGTCTTTACCAAGGATTGGCAGATGCTGACTGGTATTTTATACCATTCTTCTTGGCACACCACCTTAAGATTCTCAATGTTTGTTGGGGACCTTTTCTTAATTTCAACATTCAAATACCGCCACAAATTTTCAATCGGATTTAAGTCTGGCGACTGGCTTGGCCATTCCATAACGTGTACATTTCTATCAGTGAACCATTTCTTTGTGGATCTTGCAGTATGCTTAGGATCGTTATCCTGCTGGAAAATCCAATCACCAGGTAGCTCTAGTTTCTCAACAGAAGTCGTCAAATTATTTTCGAGGATGCTCTGGTAGTTTGCAGCATTCATCCTACCATCTATAAGTGATATTCACATGGTGACGATAATTTCGACCGAAAAGCTCAATTTTTGTTTCGTCCGTCCAAAGAACCTTTTCCCAAAAAGCATAGTCTTTGTCCTTATGCTCCTTGACGAATTTCAGCCTGGCATCTTGATGTTGTTTCATTAGGAGTGGGGTGTTTCTTGGGGTGCGTGATTTTAATTCGTTTCTGTGAAGTTCATTGCTTATCGTTTGTTTGGTTACTTGAATTCCTGAGGCACTCAGGTGACTTTGCAACTCTCCTCGAGTAATCTGTGGATTTTCTTGGATTTTTCGTCCCAATAATGTAGCAGATCGTGCAGAAATCTTCCTAGGAGCACCTGATTGTCTTTGGTTTTCAACGCTGTCACGGGTCTTGAAGCGTCCAATGAACGAAGCAACTGTACTAAAAGGAACATTCAAGTGGCTAGCAATCTTCCTATAACTTTCTCCTTCCTTCCAGGACTTGAATGCCGTCTTAAATCCGATTGAAAATTTGTGGCGGTATTTGAAGATTCAAATAAAGAAAAGGTCCCCAACAAACATTGAGAATCTTAAGGTGGTGTGCCAAGAAGAATGGTATAAAACACTTGTCAGCATCTGCAAATCATTGGTCAAGACGTATAGAAATAGACTGGTATCTGTTGAGCTGAATAAAGGGTATTCAACCAAGTATTAAATTAAAATAATGCGGATTTATTGTTTTGTACGAATACTTTTTTCACCCAAAGAAGTGAACATGTTGCATTGTTTTTTGTTGCATTGAGATTTAATTTCTTTTGATAGTATTTTTGAAAACTATGCGTCTCTATACATAATTTAAATCACTTTTCCTGTTAAGTTTGTGTACTTACATACATTAAAATACGATTTTTCAAGTGTACGAATATTTATTTCCCCCCACTGTATGCATATATAAGACCTCTCAGACACTTTTATGGCCAGGCTCACGGTCTACAAGTTTCAGTGAGCCTAAAATATCTCCCAAACTAATAAACGCACCTTGATGAAACTTTGCATGCGTCTTCGCCAACGTTGATGTTTAGGTCATGATTTTTTAATTGCCCCTTTAATTAAAAGTACACAAAAAGCCTGTGCATGAGCATAGGAGATATGTTAGGCTCACTGTAAATTTAGAACCATATAAGTTGCTACAAGGGTGAAATTAAAAAAAAATGATCATGACCTAAACATCACCGTTTTTTGAACATTTGCTAAGTTCATTAGTTTGGGAGATATTTTAGGCTTAATGAGGAAAATTAATTAATGTGGGAAAGAAGTGAAAAAAAATGATCATTTATCACGTTCATATCATTTAGCACGTTTTGATCATTTATCACGTTTAAATCATTTATCACGTTTATATCATTTATCACTTTCATATCATTTATAACGTTCACATAATTCATAACATGCATATCATTTAGCTTGTTCTAATCATTTATCACGTTCATATCATTTATCACATTTGTATCATTTATCGTGTTTATATCATATATCACGTTCATATCATTTTGCACGTTCATTTGCTTGAGGGCATTGCGAATGAATAGTTTTTGTTTGTAATTTGGTAAAGATCGCTTTTAACTTCATAAAATAATGCTTGGAAAATGTGCAATTAAAATTTGTCATGTAAATTTATCTTATAAATTTATTTACAAAGTGTTGGATTGATATATCATTTGCGAAAAACCCCGCAACAGTGTTTGCTCTTAATCAGGAATGAAATCAAAAGCGAAATCAGGAAGGGAAATCCGGATAGGCAAGCACATGAACGTCTCCTGCTATGACAAATGCGCGAGTTTTTTCCTTTCTGAACAAGAGAACATAAGCTAAATCTGAACTAAAAGTCTGAACGGCAAATCATAGCTTGATGCCTGTTGTTGATATACGTGTTGCCAGCTGCAGCCATCAGTATGTTCTGAACTGGCACTGCGTATGGTTGTCGATGCATGTGCTTCCAGTCATGCACTGTCATCTGCCTTGCATCTACTAGCATATGAATCAGAGGTGTCTGGTGCGTAAAAACTAAGATTTTTTGTTAACTGAGTTTAAGGGATTGTATTATGATTGTTTAACATTTGCGTTCATAAATTTAGTCTGCAATGCATAGGCTTAATTTGCGTTCAGAAATGGGATGTTTACCCTAAAAAATAAACATGTTCTTGATTGCCACTATGCCTAGTTGCCTCTAAAGTAAAGACAAATATTCTTGTTGCTGTTTCTTGGGTAAAATTAGAGATTAGGGGTAACATGTGCACCAGGGTGTAGAAAGTGGGTGAATATTGCAAGATCTTTGGCAATGCATCAGCAACAAAATTTATGCCTTCAGAAGATTTTGATGACATTTGGATTATAATTATTGCACCTAAGATATTTGCCAGTCTTTGGCCAACTACTGTAAAATGAGGTAACTTTGACCACTTTTTTTTTTCAAAATGATGACATTTTTTTACTAGATAAGTTAAACTTAAATTGGAACATGCAAAATACAGGTCTATACTCTAGCTTTACTCACCATAAATTGCTGGCTCCTGCCTCTCATAGTTTTGATGTAATTTCAAAAAAAGTGATGGTCTTTGTTACTCCAGCTCTTGGGGTTTCTTTGACCGGGTGGTAAAATCAATTTTATTTTTTGGTAAAATAACTCCAAATAACTCCAGGTTGTGGTGCATTGTAGTAGAACTCTTCTAGTTATGTATGCAAAAGACAAATTTTAGGAAAGTCTCATAGTTTGCAAATGGGGGGGGCCACCCCCCAATGGGCAAAATGTGACCACCTAATGGCAGCCTTGATGGGGTAACATTGACCGGTTTGGAAATTAAGTTAAAATTACCATATATTAAGACTCTGTAGAGTCTGAAACATAAAGAAAAAACATTAATAGGTGTATCAAACATAAAATATGTTATATAGGTACCTATGGTAATTTTAACTTAATTTCCAAGCCAGTCAATGGTACCCCATCATGGCTGCCATTAGGTGGTCAAAGTTCCCCCATTGGGGGGCAGCGCCTCCCATTTGCAAACTATGACACTTTCCTAAAATTTGTCTTTTGCATATGTAACTAGAAGAGTTCTACTACAATGCATCAAAACCAAAAAATAAAAAAAATTGTAGGGGGTACTCTTGACAGGCTTAAAATAATAGCTCTTTTTCGTGGGTCACATTATTAATTTTTTAACCTATTAGATATGCAAACTTTTTAGATCTTTCTATTGTGTTACGTAGCCTCAGTATTAGGCCTTTGACGGCCATTGACCAAATATTTCTATGTCAAATCGTTTTTGAGTTTTGGGGTTTTTTGTTAAAAAAAACGAAAAGTGGTCAAAGTTACCCTGCCGGTCAAAGTAACCCCATTTTACGGTATATAGAAAATAATTTAAAATCTAAAAGACCGCAAGCTGCGGATGCAGTGAATAACGAGACCTCTAATAATTCTAGTACTGAGCAACAGTTGCTAGGACGTAGGGTTCACAATAGCTTTGTTGATATGAGCACAGGGTCATCTCTTGGCGATCTGGGCTGCAAGTATGGAAAATGTCTAACTTTCGGCCTTGACTAGAGCTTTCCCACCATTCCTGCAACCACAAGATTTCTGGCAGATGAATTTCTTCTTTATCCCTGGCAAACCACTCCATACCCAAAAGAAACTCTGGCATGCACACACTTGCCAAGCTTGGAGAGTAGACCAGCAAAGTATCATAGATACAGGCAGTATTGTATATATAAATATTGAATTAAAGTTTTGAAGTTAAAATAAACCATAATTAAAATACCTCCTTTACAATATACTTAAAGTACTTGATGTAAAACAGGCCTAACTGGAAAATTGGGTAGAAGTAGTTCATAAATCAGATATGTTGTTAATCTGGCCAATTTTACTCATTTCCATGGCCTTTCCCAAATTTTTTAGTAAAATATAAGCAGAACAGCCTATTTTTTCATGCAATCCTTTAACACGTTGGCGGCAATGTGCGCCATATATGTACACGCTGTACTTCTCAGAATTGCGATGTGTACCCATGTGGTACATGCCTATGAAAAATATTTTTATAAAATCTTATTACTCTTTCAAATTTAAAATTTCAATGATACAATTCAATAGACATGTTAGGGAATGCTTTGAAGTCAACTACTGCTTAGAGAAATAGTCTTATTTTCAAATGCAAGTAATACAAAAACTACAAAATTTGTGTCCAGTTTGAAAGCAACATTTATATCTATCTTTGCATGAAAACAAAAAAAAATATATTTTTGTATTGATCTGAAACTACATCATTGGGTGTTGCCAGCATCATTATATAGCATACGTGATTGAAAAACAATTATCGCACATGTTTGGTTTTCCCTCACAGTCATCAAAATATTTTTTTAACCTTCAAGTTTCACCTTTGCTATGGCACTTCCCTCATTTGCTGAGAGCATGTTGTAGCATTCATGGCAGCGCATCCTGATTTTAGTTCTAGTTGGTTCAATGAAAGTGGGCTGTCCTCTTTCCCACTCAATAATTTGAGATCTACATCCTGATTTTACTCTCTCTGAGATGCTGCTTGTAACAGAAGCTCAAGACAATATATACGATGAATGATCTCTATAAGGTAAATATAACTGAACTAAGAATGTAAATACCCTCAACTTTATTCAGGATTATGAAAACCTGGACACCAATCTCTTTCCATAGTAATTTCCATGCATAATATACATTGTTCACAAAAAGCTAAGAGATACCAGTAGTCATAATGTGTGCAATTATGACTCAAAACTAATATAGATTACTTGCACGCATCACTCACAGTAATAAAAGTGATAACTTTAGGCTTATTTCCGCAATATGAGCCATAGATGCACGTCTTTGCTTGGTACACATCGCCCACAGCATTAGAAGTGATTACGATAGGCGGCATGAGCCAATATGAGCCACAACAGGCATGGCATCACTTGGTACACATCGCCAGGAATAATGATGACTTTCAACCCTGAGCGATGTGCACCAAATACGGCCACAAATTTTGCGCAACACAATGACAGAACATGCCCCTGCAAAGCTGCACACAAGTTTGAACCTATCTCCCGTACAACATTCGGGCCAAATCAGCAATCGCGGCCAACAGCAATCGCGGCCAACGTGTTAAAGTCACCTGTGAAGAAATTGTTTTTTTGCTCACGATTTTAGAAATACAATTTTCCAAATTGGGGAACAGGTATGGAATCCTTTCTAGGAACTATGCAGAGCTGGAAGACACCTTTGAATGAGACAAAATGCAATCAATTTTACTTACTTCCATGGTCCTTATCTAATTTTTTTATAAAAAATTGAAAATGGCATATTTAAATTAAAGTTTTTGAAAATTGCTTGTAAATAGCTTTTACCTGAATTTTTTTTTTTAATTCCTCTCAATATTCCTTCCAGATTGACATGGAATTTATGTGCCTTTATTCCAAAACTAAAGCTTTCCTGCCATTCTAGGAACTGGAAGATGGGTACCTACCATATAATTGTTAAAAAAAGTGCTCACTAAGACTGCATGATTCCAAATTCATTAAAAATGTTATTTTGATGCAATTAAATTTTATTAATCAGTAAGAAAAAGCCTATCTAGATTTTCTTTGACAGGTTGCTTCTGCCCAAATTTCCAGCTCGGCTAAAAATTTCCTATTATGTATGCAAATTTTTAATGAACGCTTTTAATTACAACTTACATAATGCAAGAAATAGTTAAAGTTATTGAAAAATGATTAGCTGAATTAAATTAATTTCCAAATACATAATTGGACATTATTGCATCTTTACAAAATTAAAATTGAAAATTTATTCTTTTTTAAAAACCAATTACATGCATGGTATACTATATAAAATTCTTACTGATTACTGAAATCCAGGGTTGGCGATTTTTTTGATTTTTTTAAAAAAATCAAAAAAATCAAAAATCAATGATTTTTTTGATTTTTTCATGATTTTTTTGATTTATTTGATTTTTTTGATTTTTTCAACTTTTTTGTTAAAACATTGTTGAAAATGAAGCATTGGGAGACATGTGGTTCCAGCAGGATGGGGCTACAGCTCACACAGCCCGAATGTCACTCAATGTTTTGAAATGCATGTTCCCAGACTCTGAGGGGTGATTTCCAGTGGCCTGCGAGGTCACCTGATATGAGCATTTGCGATTTCTTTCTTTGAGGACATCTAAAAGAAAGGAGTTCAGAAGTCGCCCCCACACCCTACCACAGCTAAAGGAACGGATTATTGCAGCAGAGGTTATGGCCATACCTCGCCATATGTGTGAACGTGCTATAGAAAACTTCCGAAAACGACCCCAACAGTGTGATGCAGCTAACAAACCCCATCTTCCTGATATTGTTTTCAAAACATAAGTATTTTAAATGGTATGTTATGATAATCTTGAGGAAAAAAAACTTTCTTCTTTATGTACCTACATTACTCTTTTATTTTGCCTCAAAACTGTTCAATCAGTTCTGCCCCACCCTGTATAAGCTAGCTAACACATTTAAAGTGTATATTGTAATCAATATATAACAAATAGTCAAATAGTTAAAGACTACTTATAGGTAGCCTTATAAGAATTAGCTAAGCTGCTAGCTATGTACAATGTATTGTACACTTGATGCCTCTGTACCAAAAACATTCAATTTATTGGAACCTAATACACACTAAAGGCAACAAGTTTATGTACCAATTTGTCATTCATAGTACATTTATACTAAGCCATGAATAACAATACCTCAATATAAATTAAAGACTGCCGCTCAATATATTTAAATATATGAAAAAATCAAAAAAATCGAAAAAATCAAAAAAATCATGATTTTTTTATAAAAAAATCAAGTGATTTAATCACATGATTTAATCATTTTGATTTAATCATTGCCAACCCTGCTGAAATCTGATGGCTCCTAAGTTGGAATTTTTCAATTTATTTCGAATTTCAGTGCTTGATTGTGCCCTTATGTTAACAATTAGATCTCATAGTTCTTATATTCAGGGCATTTATGAATTATGCTTGTAAATTTTTCATTATTATTATAATTAAATTCATTATTATTACCTAATTAATTATTATTTGCTGGTAAATTTCTAATAGTATCTACTGCATATTCATTGTGTCCTGACCTTATAATGCCTATTATTTAATAATGGTTAGCAAATTGAAGGTAGATAGAAAATTGAGTGCTGAAAAAAAATTTATCATGTCTTAGCTCTCAAAATGAAATAGCTCTATATTATGTTTGTAAGGAAAAGTTCTGATCTTGGAGAGATCTAAAGCCTGCTTTTATGCTATTTTATGCTAGGACTGTATGTTTTCAAACATGATACTGACATGAATATTTATGATTCAGGTCAATATAAACCTATCCAAAGACATGGCTAAGAACAAAATCAATAAGAAGGCTGCTGCTGCCACTGCAGAATCCCCTGCAAAACCTGTGAAGGAGTCTCCTGCCCCCAAGAAATCCAAGAAGAAGGCAGCTGCTGAGAACAAATCTCAGGAGAGGAAACCTAAGCAGGTCAAGGAAGCAAAACCTAAGGAAGTTAACAAGGCAGTCAAACGGAAGCAGCCTCAGGGTGAAACTGATGACAAATCACCAGCCAAGGTAAATTTTTAATTTACTTGAAGATAAGTTTATAAATGGTGCAATCTTAAAATAACTGTATAACTTGTCAATTGAAGCATGTTCCTTATATGATTGTTGAAAATGTACATGAAAATATTGTTTTTCATTTTTCATTCTTGAACTTGGTATTTTATTAACTATGCCACTTCGTGCACCCAGAATTTGGGAAATGAAAGAAATAAAAATTTTATGCTTATTTCTCAACTTGCAAAACTTGAAAATGTTTTATTAATATTTGATTGAATACCATAGCTTTAAAATGGAAATTTTTTTATTACATACTTGGCTACTTATGTATATTACATAATAAACCCTAAGTAAAATGCATTCAACATGTGATATTGCCTCAACTAAGTCATGACTTTAATTATTATGTTATGGAAATATCAGGAGCTGACTCTTTTCTATGTTATATTTTCAAAATCTCAATCATTAAAAACAATAACTTCATACAAACATCAATATTTCTCTTTTTTCTTGTGTTTTATTTTTCTATTTCTTACAATTTTCCATTACAGAAAGCCAAGAAGGAACCTCTTAAGTTTGACTTTGAAATTTTTGCAGCAAAGCTCCCCAAAAAGACAGATAAGGAGGCTGTTAAGAAATATTTTTCAAAGTTTGGAGAAATATTACAAGTAACTGTACCGTGGAACGTACACAAAAAAATCAACAGGCGTTACTGCTTCGTTGCATTCAAGAATGAAAATGATTTCAAGAAGGCTTTGAAGGACACACATGTGGTAAGAAATATTTCTTAATTTTTGAGTAACCATATATTGTGATCATGTGCCAAGTTACTATTACCTGTGAAATTTATTTGTTAACTCAGTGGCTCTGAATTTCTGTTCAACGGTTTGGAATTTAGTCTTACCTTGGGTGAAATTTTTGCAAAGTTTGGTGGCAAGTAATCTAAAATTTTGGGAATTTGAAAAAATATTTAAATTCCTTTATTTGACTGAAATTTTTGCAGAAGTTTGATGGTGGATAAACTAAAGATTTTTGTATGCAGTTGATGAATAATAATGTTTTAATCAAACCTCAATCTCTTTGTCATAGATTGATGGCGCCACGCTGGCTGTTCAGGACGCCAAGGTGAGCAATTTTTGGATTATATTTGCATTCTAAAATTGTTGAACTTGATAATGTTGGTGCCTTTGGAGCTTTATTAATAAAAGAATAGCAATTTTTTTATTTTATGACAAAAATTAAATAAAAGTACTCTAATAAATATTGTTCTGTTTTGTTCTTTCTATGACGCCTCAATTGTATCGCTGATATACATTTTAAAATTAGCTACCTATATTCGTTAAAGAGAATCTATATGTTGACAGATATATTCTTGCTCTGCCCATTTGTTAATTTTATTTGCAATATCTTTGCAACAGAGCAGAAAAGCCGCACCAAAGGAAGACAAGGCACAGAAGAACGGTGAAAAGAAGGTAAAGAAACCGAAGAAGAAAGAGGAGGAAGAGCAAGTAGATGAAGAAGAGGGTGATGAAGATGAGGAGGAGGAGAATGATGATGAAGATGAGGATGATGAGGAGGAGGATGATGAATAGAAGGATGATAATACATCGATAGCATGATCTCGTTTAAATTTGGACGCGTAAAATCAAATTGACAGGACGAGTTTTTTTTCTCCTTTTCCTTTTTTATATTTTCTAGTTGACACTATGACATTATAACTGCTTGTGCTCCAGAATGACGGAGGATAAATGGAGCTGCAAAAAATAGTAGGGTACACGGCAATAGCCTTAATCAGTTTGTTAATATGCCATATCTTGCCAGACTTGATGTACATTTATTTTCTTGTTATGTGTATGACTAAGCTGCCTGTGGACCTGAAACTCTTGGTCACATTGCCTTGAAATTTCCATCTGAAATGTGCCCTGAAACCCATGTCGCACATATATTAATATTTTTTTGCGTGAGGAGCAAGGCATCTCACGGGTTCTTGCACTGGTGAATTTAACTGAATACTACAAGCGATGGTATTTCTGTCGGTGCTTCCAAGTTGGGTACGTTAGTGGTTAACAGGTGTTGCAGACCACAGAAATGCTTCTGATATTTACGAAATGTAAACCACGTTATAACTTATGAGCCATCGTTATTATCGCACTTCAGCCATTTTCAAACTGAAGTGCGGCGGCGAATACAAAATCTTTCGACCCCGCAAAATTTATTGGATATACATCACACCCGGATCCAGTTCTATGGCAGATTACCCGAGTTTACGTGGTATAAAGCGAATCAATTGATCTATTTTATAGACTGTTGCGTGTATTTAAACTGAAGGCTCTACAAATTTATCATTTTACGTGAAAGAATAAGTAATTTGCATTTAATCGGGGGCATAAAACCAACTAATAATTAGGTATTTGATAATATATCTATTTAAATATTATGTTTGAACATAACTTATGAAGATTTAAATTTTGCTTTGGCTGACAATGAATTCATTACAATGCTTGTGGGGAATGATGTGAGGAACCATTTCATATGTCTTACGACTGGACTGCGGAGCACGGGTTACATTCTTATGTTGAAACATTAGGTATTAGTCGTATTACATATCGATTAAAATGAATATTCATTATCCAAGACTGAGTCGTCAGTACTGGGAGGCCGTATAGGGCATTGATCGCTGACTATGCTTTTCAAAGGTGCACATAAAACAAACACTTTTTCAGAAAAATTCTTGACGCAAGTCGAAAGCAAACTTTGAGAATTTAGAAATCAACAATTATTATCTAAATCGGTGTTATACCTATCAGCTCAGGGATAATCAATAGACTAATTTTTTCGAAAAACTAATTCTTTTCAATTTTGTGCGACAGGCCAGGGTAACTAAAGATTCTCTTGACCAACCACCTTAATTTGAATTATTTCGTTATGAATGCTATTACATCGCTTTGCAGTTAGATGTCCTAAATTAGAGTGTTATGGGTAGCAGAATATTATTTCTAGTATAGGGCAAATAGGAAGATTATCGTTTTGTACTCCAAATTCGAGAAAGAATAGCACTTTGAAGATAATTGGCGTCTATCAAACCGGACTTCTCGGACAAATTTTCGGCCGGACCCGCGGCCGGTCTCGAGGCCGCCGGACTAAAAACATCGAAAAAACCTAGCCAATCAACGAAAACCTCGCAGGTTAGGTCCAGTTAGGAACAGGTTCCATTAAAAACACAAAAAAAAACATAAAAAACACAAAGAAAACCTTTCGGCCGCGGGTCCGGCCGTAAATTTGTCCGAGACCTATCAACCGGTCGGACACTTCAGCGGACTGGCATGCGGACTCGAATCAAAACCTAACTTGACGTTCAACTCACCCAGCCATAAATCCATAAATAATGAAAGGATTTTATTCAAATTCGAAATATAAGTAGATAACATTTGTAATTTGTGGACGGAATTTTTTCAAATTTTTACATCAATAACTTTTTTATTAATACGGTAAACCTAACTTCATTTTCAACTCACCCAGCCATAAATCCATAAATAATGAACTGATTTTATTCAAATTTGAACTATAAGTAGATAACATCTGTAATTTATGGAAGGGATTTTTTCAAATTTTTACATCAATTACTCTTTTCTAATGCCACAAAATACTGAAACTTGACCTGACTAGGACCTAACCTGCGAGGTGAACGTGAAGTTAGGTTTTCCGTATTAATGAAAAAGTTATTGATGTAAAAATTTGAAAAAATCCCATCCACAAATTACAGATGTTATCTACTTATAGTTCAAATTTGAATAAAATCAGTTCATTATTTATGGATTTATGGCTGGGTGAGTTGAAAATGAAGTTAGGTTTACCGTATTAATAAAAAAGTAGTTGATGTAAAATTCTGAAATGAATCTCTCCACAAATTATTAATATTATCTACTCATATTTTGGAGTTGAGTTCTGGCAGTGATCGAGGACGCACGTAGTGTTTGCGGGTCCCAACTTTCTCACTTTTTACTATGCCGGTTTGACTTATCTCGCGAATTTTGTACCGAAACGATTTCAGTGATAGGTTCAATTTTAGTGCAGTTCAATCAAAATTGTGCGAATAGTGAAAAAAACGGCTAGTACAAGTGTTTTATTCCCGACAAATTCTAGTGCGTGAAACGATTATGAACAAGGCACGAAATGGAAAAGAATCGGCGACAGGCCACATCAGGCCTACACTTCAGAGCCGACATCACTATGTTATGTTATGTTATATTTCAAATTTGAAAGGAATCCGTTCAGTATTTATGAATTTATGACTGGGTAAGTTGAAAATGAAGTCATGGTTCCGTATTTATAAAAAAGTAGTTGATGTGAAATTCTGAAATAAATCTGTCCACAAATTACTAATATTATCTATTTATCTTTCCAATTTGAAAGAAATCCGTTCGGTATTTATGAATTTATGAATGGGTAAGTTGAAAATGAAGTCATGTTTTCCGTATTAATATAAAAGTATTCGATGTAAAAATCTGAAATAAATCTGTCCGCAAATTACTAATATTATCTACTTATATTTCAAATTTGAGAGAAATCCGTTTGGTATTTATGGATTTATGACTGGGTAAGTTGAAGGCGAAGTTAGGTTTGCCTCTTGAGCTCGCGCTTGAGTTCGCTAAAGTGTCGATTCGGTCGTCTATCAACTAAATTAAGTTCAACGGATCATCTATTTGCCATGCTCCAAAAAAACGCATAATTAATTTACTATACATATATGTTTGAAAAAATATAAAGTTTTTTGTACAATATATGTTATGCAAATAGTGGTTATATAATGTTTGCGGCCTGCAGTCCTAAAATGTAAACGTCTACTTGAGAGAGATTTTATGGGGCATTAGTTTTTTAAGTAATAAATAATTATTTCTCAATCGTGTAGAATAAATTTTCATGCAACTACTTGCTTCATGAATAACGCTATATTTTATGCATGGTATGAGATCCAGGTTTACAATTGTTTTAAATTTCTTCATTGAAGGTTGAAAATTTCAGAATCGTCTAAATGACAATGACAATCGTCTAAATGGCAATCAAAGCTTGTGTGGTTAGCATTTTTTCGGTGTGCTGGTAACTGGTAAGTGACTAAGGTCACCAGATTGGCCGATCATCTACGGACTACGATGAACTCGCAGCACGTCATGGAAGAAATTTATCAAATCCATCAATCCGTCAGGTTGACCGCCTACTATCTTCGCTTTTTAGCATGGGATAAAAGCAGGAGCTGAGGAATCTGAGAGATGTTGCATGTTTTAGATCCAACGGGCAACGGATTTGCGATTTAAAATGAGTGTTGAGTTTTACTTCAAACGTTCATTTGTAGTACAGGGTGCGGCGCGGGAACTTACTTATTTGAATTGCGCGCCACGTGGCGGCCATTAGTCCTAGGAAGGTGGCGCCATGCGCAATATGGTGCGCGGGCTGTCTCTTATACACATCTATCAGTTCAGTTGCGACCATGCAGTGGTCGAGAGAGGAGCGCGCGTTCGCAGTCTCTGTGTACTTTTCTAGTGGCCGGTCTATCGTTGCAACCCAGCGTGCGTTTAGGAGGCAGTTTAATGTCGCGCCCACTGGTCGTGTTCCTGGTCGTACATCAATCGTTCAGTGGGTGAATACTTTTATGAATACAGGCAGTGTGTGGAAACAAAAACCAGGTCCTTCCAAAACCACTAGGACGCCAGAAAATGTCGAGAGAGTAAGGCAGGCGGTTTTGCAATCACCTAAGCGATCCGCACGAAAACATGCATCTGCGCTTAGAATTTCCGATCGCACAGTTAGGCGAATTCTGCACCAAGACTTAAAATTCCACCCTTACAAACTGGCAGTGGTGCAAAAACTAAATCCACGTGATTTTGTTTCACGACAAAGGGCATGTGAAGCCATCGTTGAAAACTTGCCTAACAACGCACTTGTGTTTTTTAGTGATGAAGCACATTTTCATCTGTCAGGGTGTGTGAATAAGCAAAACATGCGATATTGGAGTGGTGTGAACCCCCGAGAACTTCATGAGAAGCCCCTTCATGCAGAACGAGTGACTGTTTGGTGTGCCTTATCCAGGACTGGCATCATAGGCCCATGGTTTTTTGAAGAGAACGATAGGGCAGTTACAGTCACTTCTGAACGGTACATTCAGATGATTCAAGAGTTTTTCCTTCCAAAACTTGATGAACTTGGTGTAAGAAATGTGTGGTTTCAACAAGATGGGGCCACGGCTCACACAGCACGCGCTTCAATGGCTCTCTTGCGCGAACACTTTCCACAACGCGTGATCTCCTTAAGGGGCGATCTCCAGTGGCCAGCGCGCTCGCCGGACTTAGCCCCCTGCGATTATTTTTTGTGGGGATACTTGAAATCCTTAGTGTACACCAATCGTCCGAGGACCCTAGCTGAACTGAAGAACAACATTCGCGTTGCTATTGCTGACATTGGTCCAGACATGCTTGAGAAGGTGGAGCGAAACTTCCGATCTCGTCTGACAAAATGTATTGAACAGCATGGAGGTCACCTACAAGATGTAATATTCAAGAATTAAACTTGTAAGTAAACCCAACGAAACTTTAAATGTAGCTCTTTGTAAAAAAGAAAGAATTAAAACGCTATCTTTAATACTTTTTACTTTGTGATTTTTTTAAAAGA
>NW_025935397.1:44425-46581 GCF_000764305.2 Hyalella azteca | reverse complement strand
CATGAAAACTAATTCCGACACAACTTGAATTGGACACACACAGATCGTTCAAAGCTTTGTACAAAAATTGAAATTTGCTTAATTAAAAGCCTAATGGCTGTTAATTAAAACGTAATTAAGTAGTGTTCAATATTTGTTAGTGTTCTAATTCAAAGCCGTGTTGTATCCCAATACAGCTCACACAGCAAACGGAATTCGAACACGTGGATGTCGGCAATACGAATCAGTTACATTTGAAGCGCTGACGCAATACGACTCACCACGTGTCGGATGTTGCCACACAAAATGACGGAATATAGGGATTTGGTAGGTTTCCATTCTAAAGGCTTTTTAATAAATATGGCAACATTTTGTGACGTTTCATCGTTGCTGACGCGTAGTGAAGTGTTTTGAGAGTCATGTGAAGGCAACAGAACTTACGTAACGCATACCGTTTTTTTTATAGTTTTTCATTTCTCGATGCATCCTTAAAGTGTCGGAATATACCGCGTTTACCCTACTTAAGAAATTGGTTTAAATCTTGAGTAAATGAGGAAATTAAAAATGAACTGATTCTAAAAAAAGCTCTGGTTTGCCACTATGCTTATCACTGTATGCCCAGCTCTGCCAGCTGTTGTTGTATATTGCCCCATAGCCCCCATTTAATTTGACTATAGGTATTCTGGTATAAATGTTGGCAGATTGTCAAAAGGCTAATTTCTTTATGCCCTAAGAGTCTAAGACTGTAAGCCACTGTGCAAAGAGTGGATGAATATTGCAAGATCTTTGGCGACGCTTCAGTAGCCAAATTTTTGCCTTCAGAAGATCTTGCCGACACATTTAGATTGAAATTCTTGCATTTAATATATTTCTCAGTCTTCGGCCAACTATTTAGAAAAAAAAGCAAGGTTTCCGGTACGTTGGATGGATTACGATGCAACAAAGCTTGTCCGGAAATCAGTTGCGATGAGTTCCCGCAAAAAATGTAAACAACGTTTTTACGATTGCGTAGTTTTGGTCACATTAGAGCGGTCAGACTGCTTTATTACATGTTCAGCTGACACTTGCTGTACAATCGGACTGTTTTTAGGGTAAAATTAGTTATTTGGGGTAACACGTGTATGCAACCTTCTAAATAAGTTCGTGGCTTGTAAATAGTTCGTCATTACTCAGCGTAAATGGCTTTTCATTAAAAAATTACCCGGCGACGCATCTTTAAAATGGCCGGCGACGCTTTGGGCTTAAAAATCCATATATTGGCGATGCTGCATCCACCCTCTGCATAGTGGACTGTAAGATGGGCTAAATGCCATTCATTCTCGTGTTTCTTGATATATTATTTTAGCTGATTTTTGTTAAGTATCTCAATATTTACTAATTTGTGTTTTGAGATGTATTCATTCATATTTCATGGTTGTATTTACAAAATTGCAGGTCCATTTGATGATTGATTGTTAATTCTTGTTTGTTGTTTGAAACTATTGTTTAGAGATCATGGTGCAAATTGAATCAAAGGTGAGAAATTTTTTTTATCATGATAGCCTCAGGAATATTGTTAATATTTTCTAGATTTGTTGTGCTTAGGGTAAACGCGGTATATTCCGACATCGTAGGTAATTCCGTCACCTCTCCAGCTTTTCCTTTGTATTAAGCTTTGTTTTAGTTCCATGCGTTCATTGATGGTTGAAATGGTGACATCATACATTTGTGTGTCGAAAAACCCACACTCAGGATGATGTATGTTTTTGGTGAATTTTCCCGCGCATTTTCACTTTTTTTAAGCTATTGCTGTGCACAGTTGGCGCAATGTAATGAAAATTGATTATCTTTGCGCATGTGTTCACGCAATCCCGGCCATCTTTATTTTAGAAGAAATTTTCTCCAAAGTCATATGGCAACACTGAACACCGTCTGTTTACATTTCGTATGTATAACAGCCAGGGTTGGCGATTTTTTTTATTTTTTTTTAAATCAAAAAAATCAAAAATCAATGATTTTTTTATTTTTTCAGGATTTTTTTTATTTATTTGATTTTTTTGATTTTTTCAGCTTTTTTGTATTTTTGAGGTGTTATTTTTTATGTTGCAATTAGCCTACTAACAATAACAGTATATGGATCATAATGGATGGCTAAAAAGGGCACTTATTGCCTTCAATAATGGCCAACAGGCCAAGGT
>NW_025935397.1:23343-43755 GCF_000764305.2 Hyalella azteca | reverse complement strand
AGTGACGGAATATAGGGATTTGGTAGGTTTCCATTCTAAAGGCTTTTTAATAAATATGACAACATTTTGTGACGTTTCATCGTTGCTGACGCGTAGTGAAGTGTTTTGAGAGTCATGTGAAGGCAACAGAATTTACGTAACGCATACAGTTTTTTTTATAGTTTTTCATTTCTCGATGCGTCCTTAATGTGTCGGAATGTACTGCGTTTACCCTATTAAATTTTATTTTTTCATTTGGAATACTATTGAACATTAGGTAGATGTATCAATTATTTGGTGATGAATGTTTTCAAGTTTTTTTAATGCTAGCAATATATTGTGGTTACATCTATTACACATTACTCAAGTTTAACTTTTGTTAATGAATTTTTTATGTGTTCAAACTGAAATAGTAATAATAACATTTTATAATAATAACAACTTTTAATTATTTAAATTAGTGTTTCAAAGTTTCTTAACCTTTTTGTCATGGATATAATAACCATTGTCAATGCTGTTCAAAAAGTGTTCATACCTAATGGTTTAGGACCAAGAAGTTTCCTCAGTCACAAAAGGGTTAACCTATGAATAGAAGATATATACAGTGGGGGGAAATAAATATTCGTACACTTGAAAAATCATATTTTAATGTATATATACACAAACTTAAAAGGAAAAGTGATTTAAATTATTCAATGTTTGTTGGGGACCTTTTCTTAATTTGAATCTTCAAATACCGCCACAAATTTTCAATCGGATTTAAGTCCGGCGACTGGCTTGGCCATTCCATAACGTGTACATTTCTATCAGCGAACCATTTCTTTGTGGATCTTGCAGTATGCTCAGGATCGTTATCCTGCTGGAAAATCCAATCACCAGGTGGCTCTAGTTTCTCAACAGAAGTTGTCAAATTATTTACCAGGATGCTCTGGTAGTTTGCAGCATTCATCCTACCATCTATAAGTGATATGTTACCAACATCTTTTGCGGAGAAACACCACCAGATCATGATGTTGCCACCACCAAACTTTACAGTAGGCACAGTGTTCTGTGGAAGGTAGGCTTCACCGTCTTTCCTCCACACATGGTGACGATAATTTCGACCAAAAAGCTCAATTTTTGTTTCGTCCATCCAAAGAACCTTTTCCCAAAAAGCATAGTCTTTGTCCTTATGCTCCTTGACGAATTTCAGCCTGGCATCTCGATGTCGTTTCATTAGGAGTGGGGTCTTTCTTGGGGTGCGTGATTTTAATTCATTTCTGTGAAGTTCATTGCTTATCGTTCGTTTGGTTACTTGAATTCCTGAGGCACTCAGGTGACTTTGCAACTCTCCTCGAGTAATCTGTGGATTTTCTTGGATTTTTCGTCCCAATAATCTAGCAGATTGTGCAGAAATCTTCCTAGGAGCACCTGATCGTCTTTGGTTTTCAACGCTGTCATGGGTCTTGAAGCGTCCAATGAACAAAGCAACTGTTCTTAAAGGAACATTCAAGTGGCTAGCAATCTTCCTATAACTTTCTCCTTCCTTCCAATGCGATAGAATTAGTTGTTTTTGGGAACTTGTTAGTTCTTTACCTTTAGCCATTTTTGAGACCTTCTTGTACTACGGGCAGTTGCAGAATGATCTGGTAGTTGCAAAACACGTTAACTATGGTTACTGATTACATTACTGGAACGTGCTACATGTTTCTAGTACATTCTGGAATGTTCTGGTGTGAAATATTAGTCAAAAGTTGTTTTGTACGAATACTTTTTTCACCCAAAAAGTGAACATGTTGCACCGTTTTTTGTTGCATTGAGATTTAATTTTTTTTTATAGTATTTTTGAATACTATGCGTCTCTATACATAATTTAAATCACTTTTCCTGTTAAGTTTGTGTACTTACATACATTAAAATATGATTTTTTCAAGTATCCGAATATTTATTTCCCCCCACTGTATATACATCGTGATGGCAGCAGTTTTGAACCTCCAAAAATGTTAAGGAAGCTTTTGGTTAGCTTGGCGTTTCATTTGAGGGTATGATATACAGATTTAACATAACTTGGAGCTTCCTTACCATTTTAGGAGCTGTAAGATCCTTGGTAGGGGTATTATTTCCTGTATAATTTATAAAAAGTTTAGGGAACAAGGCTTCAAAGTTAGGAGATAATGGCCAAAATTATCAACACTCCATTCTGCATGAACAAAATATGGAAGTTGAATTTTTTATCATAACTATTTTACAAGAGCTACTAATTATTTATTGATCAGTAATAATGAATAGAGTAATTATTAATTACCCTTCTTCATTACTGAGTTGAGTAAAATTTGTGGGTACAGGATATTATATATAAACTGCCTTTAAAATCAGTTTAAAAGTGTCATCCTACTTGAATTGCTTAGCTTAAATCTGGCAGGGCCCCTGGGATAAAGATGCATTGGATAAATTTTTGATAGGCAAATGGTTTTTATTTCAATTTATTGGTGATTACTGCAAATTTTCAAGGGAGGTGGCAAACCATCATTGTCCTTAGCTTGTTGCTGATGTATAAAATTAATTTTCTTTTGTCAGAATGAAGAATATCTAATTTCATGTTGTCAGGATTTTAAAACGTTTTTCTTAGCTTAGCTTTGCGTTTGTTTGTTTGTTGTTAACATTGACAACAAAAATTAACCCACTTCAGATTGCTCTAGAGATCTGAAATTCGGCATGGAGGCTATTTTCGCCTAACAATTCCAGATACTATCATAAAAACTAGCAATTAGAGACCCAAATTAGCTTAATTGAGTAAAGTATATATATATATAGTATGACGTGCGGGCGCTGACATTATAGACGAGCAGGCGCTGACGCTGCGTAACATGGATACGTACAAGTCAAGTCATGCTTTTTAGTCCGTGCATCAACGGACTAAAAAGGAGAAAATAAAATACTTAAAGAAAAAACTTAAAAAAAACACGTTTTTCTTGTGGACTAAAAAGTAGAAAATAAATTATGGCTGGCCCCAAAAAACGTGGGTCGGGCTTTACGTTCACCATCAAATTTCCAAAATTCGTGTGTTGTGTGCTTTTCGCTTTAATCATTAATCTGCCAGACACACTTTTTTTTTTGGGCGAGCCATAATTTATTTTCTACTTTTTAGTCCACAAGAAAAACGTGGTTTTTTAAAAAAGTTTTTTTAAAGTATTTTATTTGGAGCTTTAAATACATTGTCCAAGCCCAGTTATGTATTTTTGTAACATTACCTCATTTGCAAACCATGTGTATTGTGTAGTTGTTTAAAAATTTGATATCTATAATCTAACCCAATATAAAGAAATATAACATTTTCCTTCAATTTAATGGTAATTGTGCTTGCTGTCTGTTTTGACTAAAGCTTATATCATCATTATGAACAAACAATAAATAAAACAATTTTAAATTTAATTTTCTATCTGGTAAATTTCATATTGAATTGGTATCTCTGAGTTTGAGATTGAAAACTTTTTAATAAAACATTTAAGTCTACTCTGGCTTGTAACTCTAGAATGAAATAAAATTCATTTATCAAAATTTATAAGACTTTAATGAATATTTCTGGTTCCTTATTCTGAAAAAAATAATAACATCTCATTAGAATTTCTGCATCTGTATGTAAATCTAATTTATCATCTGGTGCCATTTCATATTATTCATCAAGATTTGCCCTTATTCTCTATCCATCCAACTTGAAAACTTTGTTCATGTTAATGTAGCAATTTCTTTTGGCTGTTTTTTGTGATGTGCATTTGCTTTTCAGCAAATAATAATAAATTGACAGGCAGTATTTCTATGACTTTGGCATGCATATCTAAGTTCAAAATAATTAATTCATTTTTATTGCAGGAAACAGCCTCTAAAATGGCCAAAAATAAGACCACTAAGAGAGGTGCTGCTGCTGTTGCAACTAAGGCAAAAACTCCTGAGATTGGACAGAAGCGCAAGCACTCAAACCAAGGATCTGGTTCTTCACAACCTGAATTGAAGGTAGAGTTAAAATTTATTTTATCATTGATTCATTGTAAAGATTTTGTTTGGATTACAGGTATGGGCCACAAATGTAACAGTTCAACTAAATTTGCTGCCAATGCAAAGCCTTCTTGTATGAAATGCCACACAATATGCTCGATCACTTGAAGCTTCTCGAATATTAATTCAACTATTAATTTGAAATATAAATCTTGCCCATGTTTCTCACTCATCAAGGCCCTACCTCCATACTTGCATGTCTCTCCACCTGCTTGCCTTAGAGTCAGGGTAAGTGTTGGAGGTACAGTACTGCATTGATGGATTATTGTTGATGAAGTGAGGACAGGTTCAAGCAGTAGCTACAGACTTACAGGTTCCATGGATTTTAGCACATAATTCTATAGGCTAGAAAGCTCTCTAGCGTGCTTGGCCATGGGGAGGAGCTTGAAGAAATAGTGGGCATTTCTTCAAGCCCCCCAATTGCTACCCCATTGGGTGCATTGCTACCCCATTGGGTGTTGATACCCATCAGTGCACACCTCAATTTTGTAATCAACATTTCTGGTTGAGAGGTATTTGCTGCGTCAACTGTTCCACTTGAAGCAGAAATACAAAATTATATGTTGAAATTCTAATTTTAATTTCTGTACAGTGCAAATGTTCAATTTTAACTCAATTAGTAAACAAAACCTATCTTTGGGAATGTTTATGATGTCTGTTAATTTTTTTTAGATCTATAAATCTTCGGATGTTCACGTCAACATGATTATTATGATTATTTTATGTAAATTTTTGTATAAAATTATTTAATGTTTCTAAATTGATCTATTATTTTAACAGAAAGCCAAGTCGGAACCACAGAAGTTTGAGCATGAAGTGTTTGTGTCAAAGCTTAACAAGACCACTACCAAGGAAACCATTGAAGAATATTTCTCCAAGTATGGCAAAGTTTTGAGTGTTACTCTGCCTCTCCACAGGAAGGATAACCCAAAAAATTTGGTCAATAGAACTTTTGCTTTTGTTGCCTTCTCATCTGCCTCTGAGAAAGATGCTGTCCTTGCTGTTGATCACAAGGTGAGAACTTTTCTAGATGTTTAGTCAAGGTAACCCATACATAAATTCCTGCAGTTTATTAAAATGGTATTGTCTTTGTTTACAAATGAATTGTGATTAAAAATTACTAACCCAGTGGTTACAGTTCAGGGGCCGTATTATCAAAACTTTGTAAGTACACAAAATCAACTTATGAGTGGCGTAAGTGCTGACTTGATGACGTAACTCTAGAGGTGGTATTATCAAAACATTTGCGCGGGAAGATACGTAACGTAACTGTACGCCTGCTCGGAGATGTCGTAAGTGGAGTTCCGCACAAGTTTAGAGTGTCTGCTGAAGCGATAGGAAACTATTGATTTACTAGCAAGTAGCAACACCTTGACTTGTGATAGAATTTTGTCAATAATCCGATAGCACGGATTATACACGAATAGAATGATGGCTCTACTTGTGATGGCTCTTCTTTGGTTGCTGCTTAAGGGAGCTTTGGAGACAGGTCCATATAGCCCCAAAGTACCAAGATTGGAGCATAGGTGCGGGTTCGATCCCAGCTCTGTGCGCCAGTTACTGGTCAGAATCGGCAAGGAGGCCGGGCGGTTAAGCACAGCAAAATTGATGCAGCGAGTTGCGCGTTTGAGACCGCATCAAGCTGTGAATATTCTCCGATGTTAAGAATCGGCGATAGGCCTAGGCCTAATGAACGCTGAAACCGCTATTTTTTAATTCATATGAAATATTCAGTTTAGATTAGACTCACATTTTTTTAATAAAAAATTAGCATTTTGTATAGTGTTTTATGTAAAATTTACTAATCATCCCCATTCAATATTCAGTATTTACAGCCATAACTGTCAGAACTCTCTATTTTTTTGTGCTGCGAAAATCGTTTAATTTATTAATTAGCTAAAGGAAATTTATTGGTCATCATTCCATTTATCCTTTGCTAGTAAAAGTTTTATTTACATGACTCTGTTTTTCTGACAGTTGGAGAAATTCAAGTTGGTGGTGAAAGATAGCAAGGTGAGTGAGCAATTTTTTATCATATAGATACATTTTGTCAAAGAGGAACTTATAACTAGAAACATGTTCTTCTTTGTTTGGGTTTCTCTGATAATTTGAGGTTAAATTAACTAATTACTAATTAACTAGTTAAAGAAATCATAATGGATATACTGGTGATGAAATATTTATTTTTCAAAACGAAATGTATATATATTTTAAATCTCTAGGTCGAAGTTGATCCAATTTGATTCTATGCCTTCGTTTTCAGGACCCATCAAAAGGCAATAGCAAGGCTGAGAAAGTTGTTGAAGAAGAAGTGGACTCTGGTGAAGAAGAAGAAGCAGTAGAGGAAGAAGAAGGTGATGTTGATGAGGAAGAAGATGAAGATGAGGAAGATAACGAAGAGGATGATGATGGTGAAGCTGAATCTGGGGAAGAAGCAGAAGATGAGGAAAATGTAGAAGGTGAAGAGGATGATGATGATGATAATGATGACAACGAAGAAGGAGAGGAAGCTGAAGAAGCAGAAGATGATGAATAGGTAAAAATTCTAAGAGAGACTAGTTAGATGAGTACTTTCATTCATTTCATTCCAAAGTGAAGGGTTTGATCCGAACCCATTTCTTTGGTTGGGAAATAGATTGATCTGACCCCGAATATATTTTTCCTAATTAAATTTGAGGATATCATCTCGATTTATTTATTTATTTTTTTTTTTGCTATGAGGAAAATCTATTGAAAGTCAATTGATTTTTTATAGTTGAGGATATTGACTCAACCTGAATTGGGACTTTCTCTTGGTTGTGTGAGCATCCAGGAAGCATGGCATCCCGTTTATACAAGCCACTTGTACCTGAGGTTCCAATCTCTGTTGGTTCAACCAAATTTCAACGTAGCGCCGAAAGTAGGCTTTTAATTAAGGTTTTCCAATAAAGCTGATCAAATAGCTAGATTATCAGTTTCCTTCTAAAGTAATCGATTAATAATCTGGGACCAAATAACTTGAAGCAAGGTAGATTTTACATGACGGTTTGCTCCCTAAGGCTTGGGTTAAATATAATTATTTCTGTTCTTTGTCATGCGCTGTTGGCGCTCAAAGGGTTTTGTCCAACTCTATTGAAAAAAAATCACACAAAGTTAATTCTATAGCTTGTTATGAAGAGAACAAGCTAATGAATGAAACAGAGAATCTATCTCTCGACCACGAGGAGCTCGATACGTTATGTAAGTAGAAAAATTAATTGCATCAATGCAGTTCGAATTTTATCCATCTTCAAAGCTGCGCCAGTTCTCTACTAGTTGGAAGAAAGTGGAAGAGATGTCAATTAAACTTTGGTGGATACCGAGAGTGAAAGAAAGGGTAATCTGAAATGCATTGCCGGTAGATAATTCATGTGACCACATAAGAGCAAAATAAAGAAGCTGCCAACTTGGCGCAAGGCCACTGCGTGACATGGGCTCTGTGCTCGTGACGTACAACTCATTTTGCGTCGCGTGACGACGCATCACGGTGCTCGGAAACGTTTCTCGTGAGCAAGTGTTGTAGTTTAAAGCGATAATTTTCAATATAAACTGGAAAGAGCTTACTTTTCATCGTGCAAACTTTTGGCACAGGGATAATACTCGCCGAATTTCGCGGTAAGGAGAGTTTGGCTTCAATATTCCTAAACAATTCTCATCATGTATTTAATTGCAGAATTTCATATAACACTAATTATTTATTGTTCAATGTCAAAGTGCTCTTGGTTCCAATCACTGCTTCTTTGCACATGCCAAACGCCACTGTAAGTTTAACCTTTGGTAACTAGAACACTTCTTAAGAAAACCAGGTGAAAACAAAACTCAAAAGCACACTAGATGCGTTGACAATGCAATAGGGATGTCAACCTGTGCTATAGGGATCGTTAAGCTACTATTCATCGGCAACAGCCCAAACTTGGTCTATTCTTCTGCTCAGACACTACTATGCTTTACAGTGATATGCTATACAGATCGATGCATCGGTCGGTTGCGTGGTATCAACGTTTGGAGCGCGTCCGGTTGAATGAAACTGTGCCGCTACCAACCCGCCTCGCGTGGTGCCGACTAGACATGAGCTGTCAGCCCAACCGGTCTAAGCAGAGAGCAGCAAACCACTATTTTCTTCTCAGTACGTGAGCAATTTACTCTCTTATTTTTACTTATACGAAGCACTTGAAAATTTTCGCTGTAGCCTCCCGACCGAGTTAGTTATCTGCTGGTACTGAACACACACTTCTTCTTCCTGCAAGAAATTGGCCATTGAAATTATGGGTTAGGAAAGATTAATTTGTGCGAGAACTTTGTTGGCCACAGCAGTCTAGCCTTTGGAGGTTGGTTATGACACTCCATTAAAACACAGCTCTCTGTCTGGACTAACCACGAAGCTGGTGAATGAGGACATTTTAAACCCATGAGCGATCGAAAGAACCTGAGATCGTATGTATGGCATAGCGTTTGTTCGACGCCTCGAAACGTTATTTATTTGCGCGTTATATATCATTGCTATGGAGATCATAACGGCGCAGAAGTTCAGATGGCTATCCAAATGAACTTTAACTATTTAATTTTAAGAAGAAATATTTCCAACGCGTAAACTGATAACGCAGTAATATATCCGTTTTCACAGAACTTAATGGAAAATGTTTTGTGTAAAATTATTGGTTACTAATCGCGGTAAAAATTGCATTTCTATTATTCCAATTGTTAAATACCTTGTCGTGCATTAATTTGTGTGCGTTCTAGTTTCAGAAATATTAATCAAATAACGTTTATGGGCGTAGTTTAATAATCATCTATCAAAAGGGATGTGCTTTTAAGGGGATACTAAACTTAAATGAAATGTTTTATAGTTTTGGCAATGGTTTTAGTTGACTTTTGAGTTGACAAGTCATAAATTGTTATGGATTATAAAAAAAAAATAGAGAATATAAGTAGCCAATCCAATAAGAATGTAGACCAGTTTCAAAGTCTGTCCTGTATCAATAACCTTCGTTAATTCCACAGGCATAACCATCTTCTTGATTCTGTTCACGCCCCTGGGGATGTCCCTAAAAAAGCTCAAGCAGCGTCATGGTGTTGGCTCGAACGCCATCAGTAGTCGAAATCCTTCAGCAGTTCGAGTTAACGGTGACGATGCCGAAGAAAACGAAGTAACTCCCAAAGAAACTCACAAAATTCCGGCGGTAACTACGATAAATGAAGAGAATAATATCACTGATTCTCTAGCCGTAACATTAGAGCTTATGCCTTGTATTAACTTGAATCCGGATCCGCAGATAAATATGCAACCGGATTTTGAAGTAGCCGACAGTAATACAGCTATATTCCAGCGATCGAAATCTGAACTGGGTACACTCACCGACAAGACGGACTCAAAGTTATCAAACGGAGTTTCAGAATCGTGTTTCAATAAAGAAAATTCTGTGAAGGCAATTATGTCCTTCATTGAAAAACTCAGTCCAGTGGAATCATCATACGACGTAGACGTAAATGATAATGAGCCCAGGGAAAAAGACTCGTCATCAAAACTTGGATACGTAACTAACGTGAATATCGACGGTCGTGAACAATTAATGAAAGAGTGCATCGAAAACGTCGAAAGTTCAGGATGCTTTCAAATGAATGACAGAGATGGCAAAATAAAGGGAAAGGGGATATCTTCAAGCAAAGGCTATTATAAGGCCCTGTCGCTGACGGCTGCTGGATGTGTTGTGGGCTTGCTGCTGCGACTGTACCGGCATGGATCATTTGAAGGTAAGTGACTTGATTACATCTAATCACTATCTTTGTCTTCATATTTCAAAGGTTCGTGCAAGAAGCTCCTGGATGGTGTCATCCAAAGGATAAAAATAATAGCGAAATATATTATCAAACACAGCCTTTTTATTTTGCGCTTGGTTTTAAGACAATACTGCGAGACTGAGAAAAATGTATAATCGAAAAATCTTGAGAGTGTCTATAGAAACGTTATGCCTTTTTTGACCGTAGTTTTTGTCCGTCATTGCGTTTCAAGCAAACCTTTAATAACGTATTGTTTTGAAATCAGGAAAAATTTGATTTGTTAATTGCGAAGAATGCTTGTCCTGTAACAATTTTGAATGAGAATAAATTTCAATAAGTTTTCTTTTTGGAGAAATGGAAGTATAAATGCATTCTCATCATTTCATGTATTCATGTCAATGACCAACATCACAATGTTCATGTTAATAAACAACATGCCAGTATTCAGGTTGATGAACAACATGGCAATGTTCATGTTGATGAACAACATGACAATGTTCGCGTTAATGAACAGCATAACAATGTTCATGTTGATGAACAACATGACAATGTTCATGTTGATGAACAGCTATACAATGTTCACGTTAATGAACAGCATAACAATGTTCGTGTTGATGAACAACATGACAATGTTCATGTTAACGAGCAACATTACAGTCCATGCATGATTGCTTTGTTCATATGAAATTGAATGATCAAAATTTTTCTCAAAGCAGTCTTGTTCGGAGAGTTTTGCTATGTTGTTTTAACATCGAAAGACTCTGACTATGAACAATTTCAGGGAAATGTTTTCTCAATGACAATACGATATCATCTTACTGATTTTGAATCTGGGGATAATATAGCGATAGCTTTACCCCAACAGTTGTAATCTAATATTATTCTCTTCCATGGTGAATGTAAAGCCTTTAGAAATTATCATGAATTATGATTATTTATTATGTTTGATGCTCTGTGAAATATCAGACATAAATTCCTGGTAACAATTGTAACAATTTTCCATTATTAGTTAGTTGACACTTAACCGCTCCCTTTATTTTACCATGGTTATAGGCTCCCATTATTTTACCATTTTTATTTACCATCGTTATAAACCGCTCAGAATATTTTTTCCGTTATCCGTCCAGCTGACACTAGGCCGCTTACAATATTTTAACACTAAACGTCCCCTGACGTCCCGCTGACACTTGACCCACTTTACAGCCTCATGGAACGTTCCGCTGACAATTGACCCACTTTACAGCCTCATGGAACGTTCCGCTGACACTTGACCCACTTTACAGCCGCATGGAACGTCCCGCTGACACTTGACCCACTTTACAGCCACATGGAACGTTCCCACTGACACTTGACTCACTTTACAGCCGTTTGGAACGTTCCGCTGACACTTGACCCACTTTACAGCTGCATGCAACGTTCCCGCTGACACTTGACCCACTTTACAGCCGCATGGAGCGTTCCCACTGACACTTGACTCACTTTACAGCCGTTTGGAACGTTCCGCTGACACTTGACTTACTTTACAGCTGCATGCAACGTTCCCGCTGACACTTGACCCACTTTACAGCCGCATGGAACGTTCCGCTGACGCTTGACTCACTTTTCAGCCTCATGCTTGTCAGCTGCCAAGGAGCAGGCGCGGCGCCTGTTGTTCCGCCTTGACGACTTCTTGGCAACGCAAGGGAACCTTACCACCCTCGCCAAGCAGGCGAGTTTGGTGTAGTGGTTCATTATTATTATTATTTATTATCGTTATTATCATTATCATCATTACTATCATTATTATGATTATGACGGTAAAATATTTTATAATTAATTATGAGGTCAAATAAAACAGCTGAATTAAATTATTTATGTTATAAACCTTAAATAAAACCCTGCTTGTCCAGCTTGTTATACGGAATGCAGTAAGAAGTTAATTACTCATAGTATATAAAACGGTTTTCAAGTAACTAATTCACGCTTGAAATAAATCTCCGTTCAGAGAAATAAAGGCGTAAATACTACAAAATGACATTTGTAATGACTGTTTGTTTTCGCGGACAGTTCATAACAATGACGTTTGTCATGACTGCTTGTTATCGCTGATGGTTCATAATAATGACGTGTGTCATGACTGCTTGTTATCGCAGATGGTTCATAATAATGACGTGTGTCATGACTGCTTGTTATCGCAGATGGTTCATAATAATGACGTTGTTATGACGGCTTGTTATCGCAGATGGTTCATAATAATGACGTTGTTATGACGGCTTGTTATCGCAGATGGTTCATAATAATGACGTTTGTCATGACTGCTTGTTATCGCAGATGGTTCATAATAATGACGTTTGTCATGACTGCTTGTTATCGCAGATGGTTCATAATAATGACGTTTGCCATGACTGCTTGTTATCGCAGATGGTTCATAATAATGACGTTTGCCATGACTGCTTGTTATCGCAGATGGTTTATAATAATGACGTTTGGCATGACTGCTTGTTATCGCAGATGGTCTTCTTATCGATGTGCGATAAGTGCTTGTTGCCTGGACAGAATTTAGCATCACTCTACACGCTGATGTTCTGTAGCATCGTTACTTACTGCATCGACTATGCTGAGGTAAGTCACACTTGTGACGCTACTGCTACAGCATTTACATAGCTGCTCTTGTAGCATCTCCCTTGCTTCTTTTGAAGTGTCCCTCTTTATTGAAGCATTTAAACTACAAGGTTCTAGTAAAATATTCTAGCCTATTCGTTATCCAAATTAGTGTTATTGAAGAATAATAATTATCAGGAATACAATTCCAGTGAGGACAGATGTCCATTCATTGTCCTAACGGTTTGAGCTTCCTGGTGTTGTTTGAATGATTGATTTCATTATAAAGTTTTTATTATTACACTCAGCATTGTTGAATTTTGATACATTTTTATAATAATTATGCTGCATTTAAATCGACTATGTCTCATTCCATACAATGTAATTATTTGCTATTGTCAAAAAATGGCTATATCAGCCTAGCCTTTTTAAATTGTGCAAGAATTTAAAATTGTCCCACAATCTCCATTGCACTAAACGCATTACCTCCATCTAATCAACTGAGTTAGAAATGGAGTTAGGAATGCCAACCCGTTGTCGTTGGCCAACCAATTTTAATTATACTCATGATAAGAAAGACATTTGTCCTTTACCCATGAGTTCCGTACGTGACCAGGGACTGCTGACGCGGCAACAATGGTCATTGTCTGTCCGCATTGGCGGACCAACGAGCTCTGTCCGCCATCTAGCGCTGTCCACCACCAACATCGTCCTAGAGTGGACAAAAGCGGTCACTTTCATGACCACTTTTGTCTTCCTACTTCTCATGCTAGGCCTAGAGAAAGGCCTAAATAACTATTCCCCAAACGCTGCCTATATTTTCTTCTCCTCCATGTACTGGATAACCACGGAGAAAATCTGTCGGAAATATGTGCTCCATTTTATGGTGGAGAAGAAATTCAGATTTTGGGACTCCTTGGAGGAGCTCTACGTGCCACTGCTGCTCCAGCTGCTCCAACTCTGCTCCATGGGGCTGTTCATTGTACCTTGCCTCTACCTTGGTTACTGGAGACTGAGTATCGCTGGTCGGTATCTTGGGTATCACTGGTCGGTATCTTGGGTCTCACGGGTCGGTATCTTGGGTATCATTGGTCGGTATCTTGGGTATCATGGGTCGGTATCTTGGGTATCACGGGTTGGTATCTTGGGTATCACGGGTCGGTATCTTGGGTATCGCTGGTCGGTATCTTGGGTATCACGGGTTGGTATCTTGGGTATCACTGGTCGGTATCTTGGGTATCACGGGTCGGTATCTTGGTATCACGGGTCGGTATCTTAGGTACCACTGGCTGGTTGTTGTTATAACCCGCTTGTCTTGTCGCCACCGCGTAAATTAAATTCAAAAAGAATAGTTTTTCTTTGGCATATAAATACCATAATTTGTGCATAATTTTTCATGCGCACCACAGCTTGGTATCGACGAATTTTCTTGTTATAGACTAAAAAATTAATATTCAGTAGTGCATTCCTTGCGATGTAAAATGACTTTTCTGTACATATTTCAAAATGTGATTATCTGAATATCAATATCTGAATGAATTTGCTATAACCCTCATACATATCAACTAGGCTAAATAATTATACAAATAGCTGCAACGTGCCCCAAAAAATACACGAAGAATAAATATATAAGTATATAAAACCTGATAATTTAAATAAATATGAATGCTCTAGTCTTTAGTGGCACGAGCTTAAACACACTAATTCAGCCATCCAATACTAATGAATATATAATATTCATAAAACATTTAATATATACTGTAATTTCAGGTCTTGTATTCGCTCGAGCTGACTTCATGAAGTGCCGGTCACTTCAGCTGAAACATTCAGCGCATTTATCTGAACTTTCCGCGTTCCGCCGAGCTGAAGAAACTGAGCTGAGAGAACACAACGACCGCTGCAGCGTCTGCCTGAGCTGCATGACCAGCGCCCGGGTGACGTCATGTCGTCACTTCTACCACGCAGAGTGCCTCCTGCGCATCGTCAGGGCGTCGCAGGGGCGTGGCCGGTGCCCTTTGTGCCAGGCGCCGCTTATTTGAGTTGTTTATTATAATTATTGGTATTTTTATTGGTATAATTTATTATGATTATGACAGTAAAATATTTTATAATTATAATACCATGCGGAGTGCCTCCTGCGCATCGTCAGGGCATCGCAGGGGCGTGGCCGGTGCCCTTTGTGTCAAGCGCCGCTCATTTAAGTAGTTTATATAATNGAATGAGTTGTTATGAATGAGTTGTTATGAATGAGTTGTTATGAATGAGTTGTTACGAATGAGTTGTTATGAATGAGGTGTTATGAATGAGTTGTCACGAATGAGTTGTTACGAATGAGTTGTTACGAATGAGTTGTTACGAATGAGTTGTCACGAATGAGTTGTTATGAATGAGTTGTTATGAATGAGTTGTTATGAATGAGTTGTTACGAATGAGTTGTTACTCACGTTAATTTTTTCTATGAACTCAACGAATTCGTAAAATTATGATCGCAAAACATGTCATCTAGAAAAAGTTTGTTGACAAAGTTAATGAATTCAGAGTATTCAACTCAGCGTTAGGGAAGTTGATTTTAATCGCTCTCCAAAATGTGTATTACGTTTTGCAATACCCAAGTTGTTACCGCGGTAACAATACTTTATTAATCACACTCAGAGTAATCTTTCAACTTGTGCTTTGTACAGTAACTTGTGCAGTTTCCAAGAAAAATATACTGAGAAGAATCATTAACTAATAAAAACAGTGAGTTTATAAAATATAGAACATATTAACATTAATATGTTCGATGAACATATTAATAAATTAACATGAATATAATCAATATATATCGTTTCTCTATCCATTACAAATGTATTCTGCTTTAAGTCCATCCTCTAATTGCCATTCAGTGTTAATATAAGCCAGCCAGGATGTCATATTTCTAATATCCATAGTCGTTCTCCACAGGAAAAACTTTAGCCTGTGGATTAAAGCTGATCCTTAGCAGGCCAGCAGGTAACAGAAATGGCAGGTGAAATTCTTTTTAATTATAGCAGTGAAATTGTCTAGCAGGATTTCAATATATTGGTTTATTAACAATAAAAACAGCGAATAGTTGTGAGCATTGCTCAATTTATTTAGTGACTTGCATCATTGTGCGGTCGCTTCCTCACTCATGCTTCAAACCGTGATTTTAATCCTTAAATATAATAAGTATTATTTTCCCCACTAGTGTAGGGTAAGTTTTATTGGAAACGAAGTAAATCATAGCAAAGAATACATACGCATATTTTTAACCCCACTAGGGGAGGGTAACTTTTACTGGAAACGAAGCAATTCATATAAAAGAATATATACGCAAATTTTTTACCCCATTAGTGTAGGGTAACTTTTACTGGAAACGAAGCAATTCATATAAAAGATTATAAACGCAAATTTTTTACCCATTAGTGTAGGGTAACTTTTTCTGGAAACGAAGTAAATCATATCACAGAATACATACGCAAATTTTGTACCCCGCTTATGTAGGGTAACTTTTACTGGAAACGAAGCAAATCATATAAGAGTATACACGCAATTTTTTTACCCCATTAGTGCAGGGTAACTTTTACTGGAAACAAAGCAAATCATATAAAAGAATACATACGCAAACTTTTTACCCCACTAGTGTAGGTAACTTTTACTGGAAACAAAGTAAATCATGTAAAAGAATATGTACGCAATTTAGGAAATAAACTAAATTTTCACATTAATGTGAATAAATTTTTTTTATTGAACGGTCCTGAACATCAATTAATTTATATTTAGTTCTTGAATGAAAAATAATATTAATAATGTAATTTTATGCTAATATCAGCTGGTTCATTCATGAAACAAAATACTTTATTACGGAGCCCTTATTTCAATAACGATATTCTGCACAGACCACTTAAATTAACTTTTCAAGAAAACGAAACTTGTATATTGTATGTATAGGTACTAGTATTTGAGAAAACAAATATCGACTGTGAAATACCAAACAAGTTTTAATATGTTGGATATTATAACGGAATGACTAATGGGCTCACTCATCACCGGCCGAAGAAAATAATTTTTAACGCAAAAGTTTATAAAGCTTTAATTGATTAATTTAATTGACCCCTCCTAAAATAATTGTTTAACGCAAAAGTTTATAAAGCGTTAATTGATTTTGAGACTGTGCACATATTTCTCCTCAAAAAGGCTTCTACTTCCGTACTCCGTGTAATTTTATATGGTACTTAAAATCACCAAATTCAACGTCTGCCACATTCGATCAAATTTTCATTTCATTTAAAAATCTTATGCATGGGTTATAATTCATCAAAAAAATAATCGTTACTCATGGTGAATAACGTGTTAATTTACATGACAAAAAAAAAATTATCTAGACTACTTTCAAAAGTTGACCAACTGTGTTAAATTTTTAATTATTTTCAAGAGGATCCCATCAAATGATGTTTTATTTAGTCGTATAGCGGAATTTGAATACCTATTATAAGTGGTAATTTCAGTGTAAGTGATTGTTCAATAATCGGATCAAGAATTAGAGGGAACGTGAATAAAAAGATTAATATAATAACGAAGATTCATACAATTTGATAAACATGAGGTGCAAGTCTTCTCCCAATACGTCCGGTGTCGAACACATTTTGTTATATATATACGTTTGTTCATGTAAAACCACTACAAAAATTCTATTTTACGGTAAATTAGTGGTCCCAGAACCTATTTTCTAAGTAACCGATACATTGCAACCAAGCAATAGATATTCTGAAAGAAACATCCTAAGCAGCAAGAGAATTCGGCAATCAGACTGTTGGATGCCAGCCTTAGTATTGAAAATGAATTCTATTTCCAGGAATATATTGCAACTAACAAAAAATCTAAATTATGAAATGTTCCAATAATAAACTAGCAATCTGAATAATTCAATTATTCTGGAACTAATGCTTGATGCTTTGAAAGCGCTATAGCTTGAACAATTTAAAGGACCAGCAACATAATAAATAACGGCATTAAATTTTGTTCTTGAACAACATTAATGTTTTGAAAGAGCTATAGCTTGAATAATTTCAAAGACAAGAAACATAATAAATAACGGCCTTAAATTTTGTTCTTGAACAACACGTAAAGTCGCCAGCACTCAGATGCCATTATCGTGGCTGATGAGCTTGGCGCTCTCAATGGGTCCATCATCGTTCTGCAATGGAGAGAAATATGGGTAAATTATCAATATAATAGAAGCTTGTTACTTATATAGTGGAACAATCATAATAATAGTAACTGGTTATTAATTGTTTATTTGGAACGACTGAATAACACCTGTGATTGTTATTTGCATGGAGCAATGCAATATGCTGAGTTAAATTACGTATGATGGAAAGAGAAATGAAAAATATTGCTTTGTAATATCGTATAATAGAGAGAGGAATGACACATATTACCTTGTGGTATCATATAGTAAAAAAGAGGAATTAAAGTTATTACCTTGTGAAATTGCATAATATAAATAGGAATGAAACATATTGCCTTGTAGTATCATATAATAAGGAAAGGAATGAAAGTTATTGCCTTGTAAAATCGAATGATGGGAAGAGGAATATACTATTAAATATTGAAATATTTAATAGAAATATTGACTGGTTGAATCGTATTTTAGGCAGAGTATGCCATTGCACAGTTCAGATCTGTACGATTGCGAAAGGGTAGGTCCAGGTCAAATATTACTATAGATGATATGACTTTTCACCTTCATTTTCATATTTCTACATATTACACAAATGAGAATATTTCTTTGCGATTGCGTGCCACTGAACATGTGTCAAAATTAACACTGCAGCAACTAAACATGTGTTAAAACACAGCAGAAACTAAACATGTGTGAAAACAAACACAGAGCAACTAAACATGTGTTAACACTTAGACCGCAGCCACTATGGATTGCATTTGTATGTATATTGTATAATAACTATTCGCTGTGTTAGTATGTACATATTATTTTAACGTTCGACGTCAATAGAAAGGTGGTAAACATACAATCAACGAAATGTTTTATGCAGCATCAGGAATGGCGCTGTTTCTGACGTAAAAATGCATTTAAATCTGAAATAAAGTTTATTATAATGCAGGACTTTATCCCTGTAAATTTACATCTACCAGTGAAGTTTGACATACAAATTATTACTGGGAATGTCGTTACTCATTCATGTCTGTAAAGGAAGGACGAATTAGATATGAATCTTTGTATCCTGAAATATCTGCTGTTACCTTAAGCAGATGTAATGTAAACATTGAAACTTCACTGATGTATCTAAAAAAGAATTTTTTTTTGTTCAGTTTCGTTTTTTTCCGTACGTCACTCATTATACACTTCATTTTTAAAGCATTGTTCCAACTCTCTTTTCAAATTCACATTTTATTAAGGACATTCGCATTACGCTTAATGCTCTTGCGAGTAAGTCTATGTTGCCATTATAAATAACTACGGGACAGTTTCTGTAGTTTTGCACATCTCTGAAATTTGATTTTCTATGTTAAATTGTCACCACGAAATTTTTCGGCATTTTAACTACCACGAAAAAATATTTCTTTGCACGGGCATTAAAAACAATATTTTCTCAGGCGACGATTTCTCCGAAAAATTTTCTGAACACTTATTATTTTCTAGGTAATAAGTGCAATCTAGGCTACTTCTTGCATCTCTTTGAGTCGTTCTTGCTTGAGCATTTCGTATTCTTCTTCATATTGCTTGCGTAAATCGTATTGTCTACGTTGATATTGCGCTGACTGTTGCGGTGTGACGTCAGACGAAGCGGCGGAGGAGAGGGTGCATTGTGAATGAACAGAATCGTTATCTTCAATACGTTGATAAGGTTGATAAGGTTCATTTATGTGATGTCGGAATCTCATGGAAGAGAGAGGAGGAAGTTGAACTGCTGTGTCGCTGCTGGGCCGATGCAGGGCTTTCTCTTCAGCCTGTATCAGCTGAAGGATGAACGGTGACCGAAGTCCATTTTTTGTTAATGTAAATAAAATATAAGTAGCAAACTTTGAATGGTTATTATCCCTATATATGCCTGGAAATAATTTCTTTGTGCAATAATCAATAAAAAATCATACTGGTATGGATAGAAATGGTGAAACTACAAAAATTGGCTATTCCAACTTTTTAAAAATTGAAATTCTATAAGAAAAATAATAGCAAACTTGAAAAATTCGCTATTTGTTGGGTGCTTCAACTGACGCACCTTTAATCGGTGAGAAAGTATATTAGTCAATATAAATTTTGAAAATTAAGATAAACTACAATCTAAATGGGCAGAGAATTTAGATTGTCAGAGTTGAAAAATTATTGAAATTTGAAAAAATTAAACAACAGGAGTGCTAACAATGAACAAGCAGCGTGGACATCGATCAGCGGCATCACTTCTACTCGTAAACTTGGAATAATTTTAGCAATATTATGGCTTAAGTTTTTAGGTATTTTATGCAATGTTATAGCATCAGATACCTCATTTTCAACTATCTAACAAAATCTAGTTGTCAATGAATGACAATGCATATATCGTGTCACATGATTAACTGTTTTACCGAAAATATACGTACGAAATACATATCACTACACTTACTACCAAAATTGCCATCATCGCGACCATCACTATCATTCATCACTAAAACATCATCATCATCATCGTCACCATCATCGTCACCATCACCATCATTCACCACCATTCACCTGATCGACTTCTTTGCTCTCGGCGACCCGCGCTCTCGCCTGCTCGCTTCTGGCGCTCGTATTCTTGGCGCTCTTGACGCGCTGGCTCAGGATCTGCAGGCGAAATAACTTCATATAGTATAGTATAGTATAGTATAGTATCTTCGGCATTAAATAAATAGGCCTGGATAGGCCTGTCGCCGATTCTTGTACTTTTCTTGACTAGACTGGCCTTACGGACGGTAGATTTAAAATCGCTCCTAGATATCAGTTGTTCCGTAGGGTACGAGGCATTTTAAGACTGAACATATGCT
>NW_025935397.1:0-23193 GCF_000764305.2 Hyalella azteca | reverse complement strand
ACATCGCTACGAGTTCGTAAATAACGCTTGTAGGCTTCCTTCTTTGCTTTTAGCTTTGCTTTAACCGTATTGTTCATCCACTGTGTTTTTCTGACTCCACCGAGCTTTATCTTAGGTATACACGCATCAACTGCAGACATAACCGTGTTCTTGATGAATGACCAAGACTCCGCCACATTCATGTTCATGATACAGTCCGAAATGTTCGCTGCACTCACTGATTCACGAAGTTTAACATAGTCGCCTTTCGCAAAGTTGAAACGTTCACGCTTCCGAGGCGTCTTTTCTGTATAGCACTTAATACTGAAAAACAATGACTGGTGGTGACTTTTGCCCAACGGAGCCTCGTGGCGAAGCTCTTCTACCATTGATTCTTCACTAGTAAACACTAGGTCTAGAGTATTTGGAGTCTGATTACCTCTAAAATGGGTTGGCTTTGGCATATATAACATGTCATATCATACATAACAAGTCATGTCATTTATAACAAGTCATGTCATATATAACAAGTCATATAATGTATAACAAGTCATATCATACATAAGAAGTCATGTCATCTATAACAAGTCATGTCATTTTTATAACAAGTCATTTCAATATATAACAATATAGCTTTTAGTTGGCAGACTGTGTCATTAAAAGGTTGCGCTGGCTTAGGGCTTGCATACAAAAGAATATCACCTATACCATCATTTATTAGTGTGCAGAATGTTTACCAATGGCTTATCACTTTAAATCACCTCAAAATACTAATAATGCTGTACTTTGAGAAATTATTAAGATTGACCCAGTTTGACACAGCTACAGAGTGCATCAGAGATACGTCTGCCATTTACTCGTAAGAAAACGCGTCACTAATTGGACAATATAACTCATTTCTTTTCTTAGTGTGCATTTTTCTCGTCCTTCTTGCGTCGGCATCTTATAGTTTGCAGATGGTTTTCCACCATCTTGGCTTGATCGGCCCTCGTGTTTAGAACTGCGTCGCGAATCTTTACGAGCAAGTTCTTCTGACATAGAGGACTACACTTTGACGATCTTCTGACGTTGAATGCTGTGCATTTAAATCTTACTGCGGTAACCGATACTGCTGCGAAAATGATCGACCATCTTGGTTAGTTCGGCCATCATGGTTTATTTGGCTTGATGGGTCATCTTGGTTTGAAGCTTTATATGGCTGGGATGGGCCATATACAGACCGATATACTTACTAGGCCCCATTTGATATCGGTCTTTTTTCTTGCTGCTCACGTAGCTATGTCGATGTAAGCATATTTTCGAGCTAGGATTATATTGTGACTTTCGTTTTAGCGTTCGCTATATTCAGCTTCGAGCTGGCTGTAAACGAGCTGACTATGTTAAATCTGACTGTGGTAGACCGCTGCTGTTATATACAGATTAACCATTTTGGTTTGTTCGGTCATCAGCCATACATGCCTAATCGGCCATCTTGGTTGAATCTAAAGGTGGCTTGATGAATTCTTGGTTCATGGTAATGCTGCCACCTGTCGAGCAGTGCGCGACAACGGTGTATTCGTCATCACTGGCACTTGGCTGATACTACGGCGGCAATCAGTTGCGATGAACTCAACGTCTGCGAATGCTGCTGCTGAGCACTAATTGGCTTGTGTCGACCCGTAAGTTTCAAAACCTGCTTAGCGTTCGTGTAGATCGCCACTGTGTACAGCCGTGTCGCCGGTTATCGTTCGGCTGCCCCAACATCCGTTCACCGAATAACAAGGTTGGCGAGTTTCTTCACACTTGTCGCTCACACTCGCTAGATGTCGTCTTCTTGCCGGAGACCTGGCCTGACGCTGACTCGGTTTTCACCGCGAGTCTTGGCGCTGACGGACTCCAGGTAGTCGAGCGCCCGCAGCCTCGCATGCAACCCGACACCATGGCGACGAATTACGGTGGAGTATCTACCGTCGCCAGCAGGTAGCTTACCATTCTTGGCAGCGGCGCCCGACCCATCACCTTTGAGCTGCTATGTGCTAAGGTCACATGCGCCTCGCGCTTACGAGCGTTGCAATAACTATCTATCGTCCTGGCTCGGTTGAAGTGGTGCGCGATTTTATCATCTAGTTGAGCGATGTCTTCACCAGACTTGTGACTTACCCCGATCATGTCCTAATCATCTGCGATTTAAACGTTTGATTGGATCGCTTTGACGACCCATGCATCGGCTCGTCAGCTAAACAACCTTTTGGCTACCTTCGGCATGGTTTGTCACGTGGCCTTGCCGACGCACGACATGAGCGGACTGCTGGGCGCTGTCAGCACGAATGCTGATCTTCAAAATCTGCCAGTCGACATCATCGTGCTCGCAGAATCCGACCATCGACTACTTCAGTGGACGGTGCCGTGTGTGCCCCCGGTGCCAGCGTACAAAACCGTTACCTCTCGTCCGTGGCGCGATCCCGACGGCGATGTCTTACGCGAAAAGCTGCAGTCAACCCAGCGGCCTGACTCATGGTTGGCACTATCAGTCAACGACCTCGTGCAACTCTACAATACCGAGCTGACCTGTGCACTCAATGACCTCGTTCCCGCATGCTCAGTTCGGGGACCCCAAAGAGTCTCCTACCCATGTTTCGACGATGAATATCGGGTCTCTAGGGTCTTGGTAGACTTCTCCAGCGGGCTGTCTACCGGGCGAACAGACGCGGCAATCATGCTGCTGCATGCAGCTGCGGTCTCCACCTCGCGAGATGAGCGGCGCAATTATGTAGCCCTCCCTCTATCTAAATGAGAGCCATTTTGGCGCCAGAGAGTCGACGCGCGACGCAGCGATCCTTGAGCACCGTGGCGTTCGCTGGATAAACTCATGGGAAGAGGTCATACAGAGGCTTCGGGTGACGCAAGAGTGGAGAAATTCCATGGGGTTTTTGAAAATAGAATTTCTACTGTGCGAGCGTCAACAGCTGATGCTTCGCCGGCAACATTTGAGCCGTGCCCGTTCGACTACGTGTTCCAAGAATTCACTTGCGTCACAGCTGACGATGTCATCGCTGCAGTGCACGCACTGCCTAAAAGCAGTGTGCCAGCGATCCGCTGTCGACGTCATTACTTAAGGGGAAGGGAATGTCGTTCCATATATACACGCGTGTCTACCGTCGGCGACAGAGCGTTCCCGGTCGCCGCCGCCAGAATCTGCCAGTTTCCGTAACATCGCACTCCTTCGTTGCAGGTGTTTCATTGACTCCTAAACACGGAACTATTTCGTACAGCCTATGAATCAAGAGCTTCTTCATTTTATCCGTAGTCATCCTATCTCGTATCTCTTTAGTTTTCGCTGGCTATTAAACATTTGTCTTACGTACCCTCAAAGTTCGTTTGAACCAGACGCCACGACAACTGCTTTGTAGAATAATAATAATAATAATTATATGGTTTGACCTGCTTGCGGCGCCTCTCAGCAATAGCCTGCTTCTCCTCCAACAGCTCCTGCGTGATGTTGGTATCACTGGACTGCTGCTCCTCCAGCTTCTGGAACTTCTTGGGAGGATGTCGCTTTATCAGCGACTCCCCTCCCTCCCCCACCGCCGCCACCTCGAACGCCAGGGGCTTGCTTCTACCTGCAACACATGTTTCAATATTAGGCTAATGCTTTCAATATAAGACAAACTAATTTTTGGTTCTTTCGCAAGGTTTGACGCGAAGTTTTTATTGATAACTGAAGTTGCCTTTCAATACGCGACTAAAATGTAGAAAGGAACCACCTTTCAACTTTGATCCTAACTTTAACTTCAACATGGTCGTAGAGACCAGTGAACGGTTCTGTGGCCGAAATTATCCTGACGCCTACAATAGAACAGTAAGCGTACTAATAACCTTTTTTTAACTTTATTAACACCCAAAATTCTATTATCTTCTCTATGTTAATTAGGTTATTAACGATACAGTCGCTCACTTAGACGTTATAAAGAATAAGATTTACGTTGGGAGAAGCTTAGTTGCGAAGTAGTATAGCACATGTTTATAGCTCCCTTATCCGTGGATTTTCTGAAGGTTGATTATATCTTCGGTTATTTTTCCGCAATGAATTTGATATGATGTCCGCGTTCATTCGAGCTATTTCAGATTTCGTGCTTTGAAGTTTATACTGTTAAACTAAAGCTTTTTGTCAGTGATGCCTTTTCGTCGTTCCCAATGAATGCATATGAATCCTATACTTGAATTCCCATTTCAAACCTTTCCTTAAATATATAATCAACTTCCCCTGCTGCATGATTACAATTTGTCATACACTAACACATTGTTTCGTAAATAGTCATTCGATAGGTGAATGAAGTAGTCGCATAACGCAAAAGGTAATGTAAATTTTGAAAGGAGAAGACAGTACAAATAGGAATGAAATATAACAAACTGAGAACTCTACTTCCCACAGACATAATACCATACATATTGCCAACGAATTATGAAGCCAAAAATTTATAATATTGTTGTCCTAAAATGTGCAAAGTGATCAGCGAAGACTATTATTAGAAGCAATGAAAGTTTAAAGCATATCTGTTACTGTGATTGCAATGGTTAGTGGACATCAAAGCCTTTCACCATCAAACATATTTATATTATCCTAAAGTGCTTAAGTGAGAAGAAACGCTCAATCATTTCACTCAATCATAAAATTTTATAGAACATTAAATCTACCTAACTCAAATATTGTTTGCAATCGATGTTAGAGTTGTATACGAAACGGTTACATTCATTTATGTAAGAGTAACGCAAGAATGTTACATTTAAATACGGTTCAGAAGATAAAACTGGGACATCCGTAACGCATAAAAGAAGGAATAAAGCTCCAGCTAAATTTAGGTCTCGCATGACCTATCAAGTCTTGTGCGTGACATGAAGCCGGTGTGTTTTTGCCTTGTAATTTGATACTGAAACTTGGATTAAAGTGTTGAACCCGACTGCCTATGTTCTTTTCTAAAACAAAAGGCTGGTAACTTTTTCAATAATTCAACTGTACGCTAGTTACCTACGTAATAGTTTTCAAATGAGTTCCAGATTGTGGTACTAGATTGTGGTACTAGATTGTGGTACTAGATTGTGGTACTAGATTGTGGTACAAGATTGTGGTAGTACAGTGAACTCTGGAACACATTACGATTATGGCCTAGTTGAACAGTTGAGCGTTCCTATAATCACTGTAAACCGTTTTCTCTACTTGATTGTTCGAAGTATAAATATAATCCATTAAATTTAGATGAATTTACAATTTTTTACATTCTACAATTTTCACGTAATGTTTAAAACCAAACTTTTCAATGTAATAAAATTGTGAATAATAAACCCATGAATAATTTTTCTATTCTTATCAAACATTTTTAAAAATATTGGTCTTTATCTTAAAATAAAACCAAAAATCAAACAATTTCCTCAGGCTGTGGGCAGTTAGTACTTATGCATTTCCTACAGCATTCATGCACATACTAATTATTCAATTATTCACATTTCACTATCATATGGCACAGCTCAAAGGTCACGAGGCTAGGTCATGCCTGATATCTGATATATTATTCGTCTTGACCTCATTTCTTGACACTTATCCTTGCAAGGATCAAGGATACACGTCCTGACCCAAGGATACATGTCCCAGTGTCCTGAGCAAGATTTAATTAATCATGTGGTGTTAAAGTCTGGGACTCGTATAAAGTCCTTGACTGGAGTTATCCCATAATCATAATAGAGTCGATAGAGAAGAATCTATACAGATATTTCGTGTATATCTGAGTTACCTGAATTTTATCCATGTTAGTTGAGTTACCCAGCATGGGAACTGACATCCCCAACGTTCTACCTGAGACACCCGTGAGTTCCTCAGCCTGATACTTGAGTTACCCTGCATGTTGACTGAGTTTCTCAGCCTCATACTCAAGTTACCCTGCACGTAGGTTGAGTTCCTCAACCCGTTACTTGAGTTACCCAGTGTATAGACTGAGTTCATCAGCCAGATACTTGAGTTACCCAGCACGTTGACTGAGTTCCTCATCGCGTTACTCGAGTTACCCAGCATATTGGCTGATTACCCATCTTTTCATCAATATCACCTTTTATTGCGTGGGTGTTTCTTCTAATTACCCGGATTACGAGGCCAGTTACCTGAGCTGTTGCGGGGCGAGTCGCCTCCCTTTATATTCCTTCTGTCCGTAAGGATACCACTGATTGTTTTGCCGCTGCTGCTGCCTAATTGGTCGGGATCCTTCTTCATGTCGAATATTCCTTCATCCTCATCCTCCTCTTGCTGAGTTGAATTATTCTCTTCGTTTTCACTTCCTCTCCTATTGTATCCACCCTCTCCTCCGCCTTCCACTTCTCTTCCATCCGCGTTAACATTTGCAGTTATTGCATCATTTTCTGATGAGTTAAACTGCAGCGGTAAACTATTTCTCCTGTCACCCCCATTGTACTCGGGGGTCACAGGCAGGCTTCGTGATGATCCACAACCCATGCTTGGTTCAGTTAAACGTAGATTTTAATCTCGTAATCCCGAGATGTACTTTCCAAAACGAAATGCGTAATGTTTCGGAACTAAGATATGTTTCGGAACTACGTCTTGTTCCGGAAATACTTCATGTTTTGGTACAAATGTTTCATAATATTTTTAGAAGCACATGTTGCTGGCAATCGCCACGATTGCACGATTGATTGATCACGATTGCAACGTGTCTGTGACTGCGCTATCTCTGCTGTGCAGATCCTTAAGTTGCGGTAGCATCAGAGCTGCGCAACGTCGCGGTATATGATCCACTAGTTCAAAAAATTTTTACACACAAATTCCGGATTTTTTTCTATATAATTCACTGTTTAAATCAATCTTTAGAACATTTCATTATTAAAAAATACGCTATGATTCAGAAGAAAAATTAACTCAGTAGATTTTTCGATGTTCGGCAGTAGAACAGCTATATTAATTCTTATACGTAAGATCACAGTAAATTAATAGCACGAATGACACCAAATGCGTTGCATTTTCATTTCTGCTACTCGCATTAGGTTTTTAAGCAGAAGAGTATTAGTCAAAAATTTTTAATTACATACCAAAAGTATTTTAACATATTCGCTCTTTTAACTTTTTATCTTTTATTTTTCGATGCAGCGGGCCGATTTTAATTAATATATAAAATTTACCCTGGAACAAGTTAATTTTGCATCAAATGGCATAAATTTCGCTAAGAAATAAATCAGGCAACGCTGGAGATTATCCTAAAGATTAAAAGTGAGCAGAGGTTTACCTAAATAGTGCACGAGCAATTAACTGTTCACAAACTGTTTTAAAAAATCCGTTTATTTACAAGGATGAGTTTCCGGGGAGATGAACTTTCCTTTATTTATAGATAAAGAGTTTTCAATTCAGCAGTTGAATCCTGGCTTAACAAAATATAATTAATATTTACGCGCAGTTAGTATTTTATAGATCGATTGTGCCAATGTATTGGCACATATATATATGGCTATATTTTCGCCAGATATTCGCGTTCGAAAGTTCCAACCAAAGCTTCATGTTAATTTCTACTAAAATAAAAAACTTAATGAATCATATTAAACAATTTTGTTCAGTGGTTTTCCTATAGATAATTTTTCTACGTTGAGTTTGAATTGTTTTCCAATTTGAGTGCCTTCAAGTACATCAAACATTTTGCTTAATATTTGATCAAAAAGTGGTACATTTGCAACACATCGATCAGTATACGAACATACATATATTTATTATATTATGATTGATTTATTTAATAAATATTTCGATTTGATATGTTAACATCACCGTGAATATATTAACTCGTCCGATTAGCAAACAATGAACAAGAAACATTGAACAACATGAATGTTATACTCTTATCAAAAGGTCAGGTATTGACTGAATGGTTTACAAATGCAAGACAGGCGCACGTTCTCCCCAGATTTATCTATGATTTTCTGTTGTCATTTTTAATTAATTAATTATTATATCTAATAACCATGAGTCTTTCCAGTTTCCCAGTAATTTTTGAGTTTCGTATCATGTCGATACGAGTTGTTTATAACAAATCAGCGTCATAAATTTGTTTCGTTGTTAACTATTGACATAATTGTAATGGTTTAAATGTTTTCTAGTTTTTCACTGAAACGACAGTTTATTTTTGGGCTATCAATTTTTTTCATGCAAGCAAATTTGTAAGGCGGCAGACAAACCCAATATGAACATAACCTGTATAACGCGGTTATCGATAATAGTCATCAACAATGTACCGCATAACAAAAACAATTCCGCTAGTAACACACCCTGTAATTCCGGCATTTAGTAACACATGCAACATCAATTTTACTGTATATCCGTTGCAGCTAACACCCACTCCCAACGCATGCAACATCGAACATCTTAGTAAATACCAATATTTTTCGTGCAAACATCGCAACATGAATAATCTGCTATTATTGACAACGATCGTGCAGACGTATTAATTCGTACGTAATTAGTGCGTTATACGTCATCACGAATATTAGTTACACGAATAAAAAAAGAGATGCCCGGTACGGACGACATCGCTGCCACACACCGACTGCCCAGTAACGACGACTGCAAGTCTCTTCACACCTCAACTCCAGCCTTGCCGCATATCGACCACCTCATTCAGACCTTGATTCTTCTACTCCATCTCGCATTAGAGACACACTTTAAATTTAATAATTCTTAGTAATCATCTATAGTTTCCATGATTCAAACGAAATTTACTTTTTAAAATTGAAGATGAGTATTATACAGACATGTTGAGTTTGGGTTTTGCTTGCTTGGGCGTCAGCAAAGAATCGAAATATTTATTAACTTGATCACGAAGTCTGTATACCGAACTGGCAGTGAGTTGTCATGGCAACGAGGAATGCCGAGTGCAAACATTGCCCAGGTGAGACTTCACGTTCTGTAGGCGCTTCATGGAAAACTTTCCATATTCAGGGAAGACATTATAAAGAAAACTAAAAATTTATGGATAATTATCATGGTAACGATGCTGCTTACCGATTATTTCTACGCTAAATATATAAGTTAATGTGAAAATTCCATTTCCAATAAAATTTTTCAAGGGACATGGAGTTCAAGATTGAAATAGCAATTCCAAATAATATCATATTAATATGTCATCATTAGGAATATTCATACCTGGAATAACTTCTCCTAATATCATTTACATTGATAAGCTTAGCAACTCTTCGGCGTAGTTATCCAATAAACTTAATAATAAATAAACTACAGTTAATATCATACACGTTATGATTTGTAGTATGTAAAGGCGACTATTGATCAAGGGTGGTGATTACGGGTGATTGTACTGAGTATATCACTCACCGATATTGTACAGCATATATCACTCACTACCATTATATTGAGTAGATCACTCACTATCATTGTATCTCACTCACTGTCATCCTATATCTTTTACGATAATTGTATATAACTCACTATCATCGTATACACTTACTATCATCGCATATCAATCGAAATAATTGTATATCACTAAATATCATCGTATATCACTAGCTATCACCGCATATCACTCGCAATAATTGTATATCACTAACTATCATCGTATATCACTCACTATCATTGCATATCACTCGCTATCATCGCATATCACTCACCATCATCGTATATCACTCGCTATAATTGTATATCACTAAATATCATCGTACATCACTCACTATCATCTCATACCACTCGCTATCACCGCATATCACACGCTATAATTATATATCACTCACTAGCTATCATCGCACATCACTCGCAATAATTGTGTATCACTACCTATCATTATATATCACTCATCATCGTATATCACTCACCGGCAGAGGTCTCATCATCGGACATGTTGCCGCGCTTGCTTCGCGTGTCTGGGGAGCTCGACTATATCAATAGAACCTACGCCTGGGGGCATGAAAAAGCAAGATTATCAAAATATTGCTGGGTGCTTAATTAGTATATTAATATATAATAAAAATAGTTAATCATAATAATAGCCGATAATAATTATTAGTAAATTAATCGATATTTTAAAAAATAATATAGACTATTCGCAATTCCGGTCTTCCGACTTGAACTTTGTGATAATTTTATGACACGTACATATGTTTCTAAATTAAGGCAGTTTAAAGGCATATGCTTATTTAAAGCAAATTGTTTGGAATTTTTACTTATTTGTGACTTTAACTGAAGCATTTGATAAAGCAAATTTAAAAATATACATAGCTCATTATTAGAGTTTATCATGCAGTTAAAAGGTTAGCGTGAATATATACTTCTGGCTTTAAAATCTTTCCGTATCCTGCCTTTTAGTCAACATTTAACCGGATCCAGTTAAATATTAACTCTAAATCCATTTAACTGACATCTGAACAACCTGAACCCGACCTACAACATGCCGATAACCTATCGAAACCTACCAACGATGTGTCTAAGCCTATACTCTTACTGTATGTAGGTAGTATGTAGCTACAACCTAAATACAATGCATCCATGCTAAACTTAGAATTCCTAACTTAACACTATACAACACTATATTATTATACATAATACTATATTATTCTATATGACACTATATTATTTTATAGAACTCTACCTACTTAAAATACACTGCAGATATAATAGCCCCACCACCGCTCTATGTTATATAAAAAAACTCGCATTCATAAACATCGTTAAATGATTTGGCCCAGTCAGCCCACACCGCTTATAGTTATTTAACATCAATCTAGAAGAATACAAATTTTGTAATTATCTTTCAATAACCTTGTATAATTCTAAAAAAACCGTGGCGAACCCTAATCGAGATCCTGGCAAAGGTGAAATATTTTGAAGCATACATGGACAACATTTCTCTTGTATGTTATATGCTACGGACTTTAGTATGTTATATTTAGCTGTGAGGGAGTGGGTTAGGTAGGTAGGCAAGGTACGTTGTAAGGTAGGTATCTAGGCAACACATGTGTCATCAGGCCGCATTCCTGAGTTCTCCGAGAGTGTTTCATGCAGTCATATTGCTTTTATATGTTGCGCTTTTACACTACTATTTTCTATGCAGTATTTTACAGCTATATTCACGAATTATAACTTATATCTATTGCATTCATAAATAAATACTTGTGAATAATGTGAATAAATACTTAATCGTTCAACTCAATTAGAATTCGACAGAGCTGTTTTACAACGTGTACGGAGTACACACGTTTGAACCAACATGAAGAATAATGTAAACAACATACTGGTGAATGTTATTCCCGTATTTCTGCTAAACCTAAAACATTAAGATAACTCAAGCCATCATTTGAAAGTCGAGCATGTATGAAGAAGTGTATTTGAATTATGGGCTGGATAATTCGAAAACTTCAAATTCCACTTGAACATCTTTTCGCTGAATTTTTGACTTATAATTCAATAGAAAGTTGACTGCGCAATCTTTGAAGATTGTAAATTGCAAACCCGATGTTCAAGTATTTTTATAATTAAACTAAACTCCAGGTGGCATTTACAAATTTTCCTCGTTTTGTGCATTTTTTTATATACGGAATTACATTGGGAAAAAATCTCGAAGTTCAACTCAGTCGCCGCCTTTTCATCAATCAAATAATTTATATATTAATTTGATGGCATATTGAATTCTTGAATTAGATGATATTAAAAATGTATTATTCAGACCAAGATTCTGAAGAAAGATATATACAGTGACGGCTTTCCATGATAACATGTATGGTATAAACGATACATGAATGAACGTCTTATATACTGTAAATCAATGCATGAGTCAGGATGAATCAGACTCACGTGGAGGAAACCCAAATTATTGAAGGTAAATTAGTTCCTAAAGAACTACAATCTTCCTGCATTGTGAAATTCGCACAAAATCAATTTGATAGATTTTTATGTGACAAACTTTTTGCAAGCTAAAAAATTGGTAGCTTGGAGCTGCCTGGCCACACCCTTGGTCTTCAACATCGTACACGAGCCTTGTTTGTAGCGTTGCTTTGCTAAACTTGATACCTGATGTCGCTTATGAGATGCCTTGTTGCAGCAAACAGATAAGTGTTTGCTATTGATTATTCTGTTATAGCAAACCTGCTATAGCAAAAAGATAACTGTTTGCTATTGATTACCCTGCTATAGCAAACTGACAACTGTTTGTTATTGATTACCCTGTTATAGCAAACCTGTTATAGCAAAAAGATAACTGTTGGCTATTGATTACCCTGTTTCCTGTTATAGCAAAAAGATAACTGTTGCTATTGATTACCCTGTTGTAGCAAACTGACAACTGTTTGCTATTGATTACCCTGTTATAGCAAACCTGCTATAGCAAACAGATAACTGTTTGCTATTGATTACCCTGTTATACCTGTTAAACCTGTTATAGTAAACGGTCAACTATTTGCTATTGATTATTCTGTTGTAGCCAAACTGTAACAGGAGACAGACAACGTTTTGCTATTGAATATCCTGTTATAGCAAACCTGCTATAGCAAGAAGACAACTGTTTGCTATTGATTATCCTGTTATAGCAAACCTGTAATGGCAGACAGACGTTATAACAAAAAACAGTTGTCTGTTTGCTATAACAGAGCTCTGTGGATGACTGGCCGACGCCTGTTTACTATTGTGTGTCGGTTTTGGCCACACCCATACAGGTGTTTGCGCTAACATGGATATTTTTCGGTAGCTGTTTTTCATAACAGGTCTCTGTTCTGTTAATCAAATTAGATGCTTGACAGACAGGCAGTAGCTTTACACCTTCAATTTGCGGGTTTTTACTACTTGGCGCTGTTGGCTGATAATAGTTGTTTGACACTTCAATGTTTTGTTTGATATAAACACCTCTTATTTAATACACAGTTCAGCTGATTAAAATAGTTGTTTGTAACAACACAGCTGTGTTTGCCATAATTCACTTATTTATGCTCGAACATAAACTGGCAAAACTCAATGAAGGGCGACCATGCAATAGACAATTATCGTGAAAGGAATGTCACAACTCTACGGATGTTGCATCCAACATTTGAGTTACTTATTGCTTAGTCATGTTGCTTCCAAATTCGTGTGCTCAATAGAAATATTAGTGTAGTTTGGCAGAAGCTGTTCTTTAATGCAGGTTTCGTTGAAGACCAGAGAGTATGGTGAGTATGGTGTCCCTTGGAAACCTGATATTTGGATTTTCACTTCCTATCAAGAGCCTAATTCGCCGAATCGAGAAAAATAATAAGAAAATTGTCAATAAGAAATACTCTCTGGTCTTCAACGAAACCTGCATCAATAGAAATAATGCATGCACATTACCGACGAACTCGAGAGGTCTTGATTATTTGCTTTCACTTGGACTAATTATTGATTATAATATTTTCACTTCTTTGGAATGTAGAAGGTATAAAAATGCTTGCGTATGACGCTCTCACTCAATGCTAATCTACGGTCTTTGAAACCGGGATTTGGTTACCTTCACTGACATTTCAACAAATAAAGGAACCTTGGTCGCCAGAGCTTTTTATGTGAAAGGAAAATTTACCGGAAATGCCTATTATTTTACACACTGTGGACGAATTACGTTTTTGTTGACCCTAAACATTTGAACATCGTTGACAACGAATGCTCCAGACATTGATCGTGAATCAACAAATTAGGTGCTGCTAGGCAGAGAAGTCGATATTAAGTCGAGTATTGGCAGGCAACGAGTCTAGGCGACAGGGAAGAGCAGGACAGCCTGACACAACCTCACCCTACGACCGCAACACACACACTGAACAAAAGGTCATCGTTCTCTCTAAATAATTTTTAGTGTTCGTTGTCTTTGAAACGTGCGATGTGGCAGTGAATAAATCAATAAAAACCCAGATGGATAATGTGAACGAACTAAAATAACATAAATCAGTTTTCAATAAAATGTTAATGAAAAACTTAAGGCTTATGTTGATAACAAGAATCGGTATCATGATGAATAACAAATTTATTGCGTATTGTTAGTAGGGTGAGTATGGTGAGTATGGTGAGTGTGTTGAGTATGGTAGGCATGGTGAGTATGGTGAGTATGGTGAGTATGGTGAGTATGGTGAGTATGATGAGTATGGTGAGTATGGTGGGTATGGTGAGTATGGTGAGTATGGTGAGTATGGTGGGTATGGTGAGTATGGTGAGTATGGTGGGTATGGTGAGTTAGATTTTACGCTCACCGAGGCACTACCGGGAGAGGGGACACGAAAAGACGATATATCCACGTAAGAAATTTATTCGGAATTCTCAGTTTTCCAATTTTAAAAGATATATTTTTGTCATAGAAAATATTGATGATTTTATTATAAAAAAAATTCGATTGAGTATTTCAATTTCATACATAAATACTGTAACTATACAGTTTACAGAGTTTGAATAATAAACCAATCCTAATTCCTCTAAAATCTTAAAATTTAAATTATTATGAAATTTACAAAACTCATCAGAATGATTATTCCTCCTGCTCATTGTTACGATAATTTAATATTATATCAATCACTTTATTAGAGCAGAAAACAATTATTTTAATTATAACAATGAAACTGACGACCAAATAAAGTTTCATTGTTTCTCGAATCCCTTAAAAAAATTTAAAACTTCCAACGCAAGTAAAAAATGCCTTAGAAAAGCCAAAATTAAATTTCATAAAAGTATATAGATTTCATTTATATATATTTCGATAATAATTTTTTGGATTTAGTAGGATTTAATTCGTAAATATTTTGAACTTTAAGTAATAAATGGAGGGGAGCAGTCACAACATACAAAGTTTAATTGAGCTTCTTGTAGAGAAAGTCAAAACTAGAACTTATTTCAAGTTACCTTCTATTTGTGATTAAACACTGAAAAAATAATAATATACCATTTCTATATCAATTTCTTCGGCTGAACTCTCTTCTATAGTTTCAAACAACAGCGTTGTTTTGTTACTGTTTTAAAAATTTACAAATTTTGCAAATTGAAGAGCTTAAAAAATAAAAAGTAACTTCGAAGCTCGATTTGCAAAGACAGTTTTGCTTTCACCACAAATTCCCGCACCCACAAAAAATTTCATTGATCATGAAATTATAAAGAATTTATCAAGATTTTATTCTCAAATAATCGCGAATTTCGGCGCAACCAACATGATGACTAAAATTTTTGTTGAACTTTTATAGAAAAAAAGACTATTTAATAACAGATGAAATTTTTCCTTCCGGATACTAGTTTATTGTTGTTCGTTCAAATTATGTTCTAGTTAAGTTCATGGACGAACGCGACTATGCAAATAATGAAAGAATATATCTTAAAATCACTAACCTTCGTAAAAAATCAAATATTTCACAAATTCTCAGTTGCATCATAAAATATTTCCACAGCTATATCGTAGTTCAACATGATTTTCTACATTGATTTTCTGTGAACATTTTCATTTCAATTGTACAATAATCTAACGCGTTTACCTACACTAAAGTTAGACAAAAATGTTCCCACTAGACATTCATGTTGAGTCAGACATGCATATTCACATCAAACATACATACATGATTGTATTCGAAATGCATGTCAACAGAAAACATGTACATCAGACAAGCATGTCAGCATCAAAACTGCATATCAGCATCAAATTTATACGTCAGCATTAGACATGCATGTCAGCATTAGATTTCAACATCATTAATGCATGATCGCATATAACGTTTAGGGTATCATCTGACATGCATGTTAACATGAGACATAGAGCTCCACCTAAATATGGTCAGTTCCAAACTATCCTTCATTGTATAGAAATAATGATGCAAAAGGTATCAGACTATTATCATTATGACTAGTTTCTACTATGAACATTAATAGTAGAAAGTAGTCGTCTATTAAGTAGACTATGATCTACTTAAGAAGAATAAATTCAGAGCTCTGAGGGTAGGTAAATTGAGGCACACATTGAAAGCTTGAGATAACTCATTAGTGGAGGCTTGTTCTTCTCATTAAAGTTATTGTTATTACCTATGCTTAATGAGGAACAGTGCGTCTACAGTGCAGGCGCTACATCGTCACAGCTACTTAATAAGCCTTTGATCACCTTAACTTGTTCAAAGCTCCTAAACAACTAAAATATTGTAAAAAATAGTACATCCTACATCGGCCGAGTGAACTTCAAAGTCTATCATCACCTAAAAACTATTTTCAAAACTCTAAATCACCCAAAATAGTGTAAAAAATCCTACATCCTACATCGCCCGAGTGAATTTCAAAGCCTATCATCACCTAAAAACTATTTTCAAAGCTCTAAATCACCCAAAATATTGTAAAAAATCCTACATCCTACATCGCCCGAGTGAAAAAAGCCTATCATCACCTTAAAATTTTCAAAGCTCCTAATCACCCAAATATTGTAGAAGTCCTACATCATCTGAGTTAAATATCAATGCATTTAATTACCTAAACAATATTTGAAATACTTAATCGATCAAAATATTGCAAACATCTTTCAACGAGGTAATATGAAGTAATTATTAATCGCTCAGTATTATATTGTTCCCCCATTTATCCGCAAGAAATCCTTCACAAATTATATTATTATTCATGCATTAATCTTCTATTAATTGAACAGCAGACAATTAACTAAAAATCTTCGTTCATTTGCTGAATTGAATATTATGATCGATTTTATTTACTGTTTTTATAAAACATTATTACACCGCATGCTTCCGATGAGCATCATTAAATCACCGAAATAATCTTTTTATCTATTAAAAGTAATTATAGTAGCAGCAATAATTTTTTCCAGTAAAAATATCAATTTTTTCATGGCATTTAAAGATAGAATCGTAGCAGTACTAATTTTTTCCAGTAAAAATATCCATTTTTTCATGGCTTTTAAAGATAGAAAAATTCGTCAATAAGTTTTTTATATTTCTACTGAGGTTCAAAGATGGCTTCTAGAGCAAGTGGTCGAGGCACCCAATTTCACTTATCACTTTCATCACTAAACTAAATAGGAAACTAAGATCGGCAGTTTTTACTAATTAATTTCTTATAGTAAAGAGAGCCTAGTCTTCTAGCTAAATGAACTATTTCTCAACGCTATATATAGAGTATTCAGAGCCGGGTGCTGTTATTACATATTTGTTATATTTTTTACTAAGAAACAAATATTTTGAGCAAACAGTTTTTAATTCAAATTAATTTTTTTCACTAATATATAATATGGAATTATATTTGCATGCAAGATAATTGCAAATAGATAAATATTTGAAGGCTATGGAAACGGCGAACGTCTGTTGTGATCCCCAATTTAGATGTTATAATCACTAAAAGAAATTAATGTGTCATGTAGTCCAATAGTGGCGCACTTTCACACAGCATAGCAGACGTAGCATTGATACGTCATATGGACGAGTCAAACTGAGTCAGGATGACTCACACAGCGGCAGAAAGTGCTCATTACTTTCGACAATAAAATTTCATCGTTTCATGCTGCGTACATTAATGACCTATAATTTTCCACCTATTATAAATATATAACCATAATTATATAATCATTCCCGCAATATATGATCATATATATCACAATCATTTCCCACCTATCATTATTTCATTACATTTCATATAATTTTCACACAATATATACTTAACTCGTTCACTATATTCTTCAAACAATTTTAATTGTTGAATAAAGATGTAGGATTTTTTTATAGGAGTAAGAAGTTTGGCGTAGTGACAATTTCAAAATCTGTTCGTATTGAAGATTTTCAATTCCACAAAGCGTTGGAAATTTTTATTGAAAAGATTGTTATCGAACTATTGATATGTTTTTTTCTGTAATGTAACAAGTCTAACTCAATTTACATCCTTCCATCAATTAATATTAATCTAATTATTATTTTAAATGTGATCCTGTTTCAAATCCAACTCTTCAGTTAAATCGTGAAACGTATAAAGGATTTTAATTGAGTCGTCAAGAACTAAAGAGTTGCACGGCGTCTTTCATGACGCAGTTTTTCATATATCGAGAGAAATCGTACCACTTTATTCCCATTCACAATATTAATTTTCACATTATTCTCATTCATGTTTATCTGCCAAAAAGTATAGTGGTGTCAGACTCATAAATTTTCGGAACGAGAGCAAAATAACAAACGAAAATATATGAAAGATCTGTAATAAAAATTTTCAATAGAAAAAAAATCTTTTTGTACGGTAATAAATAAAGAAATACCCGCTGAGGTCAAGGAGTGGGGTAAAAGGTGGCTCAAAATTGAAAAAAAGATAAATAAAAGTCAAAATAATTCCATAGTTTACTTATTAAGAAAATAATGATTTGTTTCAACTAAAAATCTCACTCGAAGCTCCATTGTATTGTCAAGTGCCCAGCAACTTATTTAAAGTAAAGAGACAAAATATAATTTAAGAGAAATGGTAGTGAAAATGTTGCCATTTTGGCGTGATCAGGAATTTCTATAAACTTCAAACTTCGATTGATGATGGAACGCCATCATCATTATATTTGTGATGATATGTCATGAGTGTTAATGTTATATGAATATTAATGGGAAAAATTGGTAGTGGCGTGAAATGCTAAAAACAGTGAATTTAGATGATATGAATTAATATAGGAATAAATAAAGAAATGTATTAAGGGATACACATTCAAGAAATTAAAAGTAGAGAACTGGCGGATTAGGAAAATAAATTTATAATATCAAAAATTATTGTGATAAAGAACATCCACAAAAAAATATAATTTATCAGTTGGAAGTTTGGGGGAAAATTACAATTTGTATAAAAATCTCGGCAAACTCCGATGCAAGTTTCTAGATTTCATACTTGACTCCAATTAAGTGACATCAAATCACAACCTCGTAATTCGAACATTCAAATGTTCTCATTAATTTAACTTTTCGAACTTAATTTACGCATACCAATCAGAACTATTATCTTTATCATTAAATGCGATTGACCAAATACCTTACAAATTATCCAGTTTTTTGGATCATCACAATTACGAAGACATTGTCGCTAAATATTATTAAATTAACTTATAAGTAAATATTCCAATAGACTCTCAACAAGACATAAAACATTCGGCCAAAATACGCTCTGCAAATTTATGAAGTGATTGTCATTGAGTGAAGACAAGAACGAAGGTGAATACCTAGTAACCTAGCATGCCTAGGTCTAGTAACCTAGTATGCCTAGGCCTAGTAACGTGCCATGTATGGGTCTGGTAACCGATATACCTAGGTCTAGTAACCTAGTATGCCTAGGTCTAGTAACGTGCCATGTATGGGTCTGGTAACCGATATACCTAGGTCTAGTAACCTAGCATGCCTAGGTCTAGTAACGTGCCATGTATGGGTCTAGTAACCTGTATACCTAGACCTAGATTTCAATTTGGATTGAGTTTATAAATGTAAAATATTCTAGAGATTTACGCTTGTATTTAAACATTTTAGAAGTGGGTAGATCACTTAACATGTTGTGAGCTTTCGCAATTTGAAATAAAAAATCCCCAACAACCGTGAACGGTATAACTCTGGTCCACTAAAACGCCAGGAGTTACAAGCACAGAGCACAACTCTGGCCACTACAGGAGTTGCAGGCTTAAAGTGTCCATAATTTGTATGATAATTGAACACTCTGAAGTCAAACTCTGCACCTTCATCAAAGTGCAGACGATACAAACGTGCCGTGAGCCGAGCGATTATTCTTTATTTAAATACAGGCTTTCGAAAATAGTCATCTCTTCTTATGTACAGGATTAAGATATGTACACTAACATTTACAGCGAACATACAAGTACAAATATTACAACTATAATATGAGAAATCGACATCTTCTATGCGTCCACTATACATCATTCTTTGTTTACACGCACCCGAGGGAAAAATTCAGCCTCGATTTCTGGCAACATCCGCGCGATTATTTAGAGTACAATACTTTTCTCACCATTAAATACACTCATCTCATTACCGAAACTTTATAGGCTTAATTAGTATTTTATTTGTCAACTTCAACTTAAACTGAAACTACGTCTTGCCGAGCACGTGAAACTTTTTTGAATTAAAGAAAGATTTTTTCGCATTAAAAGAACCTACATAATAAAAACCTACATTGATGGTCATTAATATCCCAATTGCTCGGTCCGTAGAAGATTATCAAGTGTTTTCACAATTAATAAAAAAAAAACATTTATCCCAATTTTACGTGAATTAAAATGACATGAAAAAAAATTGCGTATACTTTGAGTTCGCGTATGCCCTGTAAGGGGCTCAGTAGATGCCCTTTGACCTCACAAAATCTCGTATGTTTTGTACAGTTTTTCAAACGGGGGGCCGTGAGGGGGCCGGGCATTTTCAACGAACATTCAGAGAAAAAAAAACGAACGTTCAGAGAACGTCACATCGCGGCCTCAGAGATATGTACGTTGTACGTTCTTATATTATTAACGGAACGCAAGCACATCGAAGGGGGCAGTCTCAGCGGAAAAGATCATTGAGCTTATCAATAAAATGGACATATGTGCATTAGAACGTCGTAGAAAATCTTAAACTGAAGTAGAAATCTCCCATAGATCATATGACGGCACTAGATCTTACTGAGTAGATCTTACTTAGTAGATCTCACTGCGTAGATCTTACTGAGTAGATCTTACTGAGTAGATCTCACAGAGTAGATCTAACCGAGTAGATCTTACTGAGAAGATCTCACTGAGTAGATCTTACTGAGTAGACTTTACCGAGTAATTGTGTAGACTTACGGACCTCATTGTCATCTACCACGAATATTTTCTAAACATACACAAACATGTTCACAATTATGAGAAGTTTCTCAACAAAATTTAATTAAAATGAGATGAAATGCAAACTTTATTTGGAATTAACTGACTACAGAGTAGTTATTGCTGCGGGCAACTCTAATTATTTGCCAGGAAGTTGATATAAACGAAATAATGTATCCAATACCTCATAAAAAATCAATTACACCAATAAATAAATCCCATTGCTTTTACGGATAACTTGAATACGATATGAAATTCTTGAACATTTTTTGACATCTGTTAACGAAGGTTGAACCGAAAAAACAAACATGCAATCTCATGTCCTAATCATCACCTGACATCATTTGACCTTAAGGTGATGATGATAGTGATTATTAGGACACAATATCACCACATTCATCTATAACATATAACAGATCAACGCTAATCTCATAACTTTCAAACTTAAAAAAAAATCATTTTTCCGATATTTCCGAAATCATTTTCCGAATTCCGATATTCGAGACGCATGTAAACGAAACAAAAAAGATGTTAACGAATAAGTGCACGCAACACGAACATGATTAGTGATGACATAATGTTTTTTTTCGTTCAACAGTTAACAGTTTTCATGTGTTGGTTCCTTAATGAATTAAAATAAGTAATTTAAGTCATCTTAACGTCGTATTAAAAACGCGCAAAAAGACAATGAAATAAATAAGTGGTTTTGCTTCATTTTACCAAGGTTCCCGCGGCAAATACAATGGAAATACGAATGAATTCCTATCGAAATTCGCAAAAAAAACCAAGAGATGAATTTTCGACAACGCTAGAAGCGAAATAATAACTAATCATTATTTAATTACAACAAATAAATAAATAATATAAAATATTAATGATAGATACACATGAGTGAGATACGAGCAATAGAAATATAATTGGGTATAAGGCGGTAAATATATATGCGGTACCACGAGTCATCGTACTAACTTAATCATTGACAAACGCAAATTGATGATATAGAGATAGTTAAAATTATACTAGCTGGTATAAACAAAATACAAACTCAGTTTTAATGTAATTGACGACATTACATAGACTTAGGGAAATTTTTCAAAGCGTCGGAAAATCCAAATCTGCTTTGAATTTTACGCACGACTTCTTGGCCTTAAGGAGGACCCTTAGTTGAAACTGAGTGGGGAAAACGAGTGGGGAAACTAAGAGGGGGAAACTGAGTGGGGAAAATGAGTGGAGAAACCGAATGGAGGAAACGAGTGGGGAATCGGAATGGAGAAACAGGGAAAACAGAACAGGAGACTGCGTTTCGTAAGCATAGTTGAGACCTAAGACCATTCCATACCTTCCCTTGGCGACGTATTTTACATTAAAAAACGAGAGGTCGATCACTTGTTCGCCTCTAAAGCGACACTAAGCAAGCAGGTACGGTTGTTATCAATGTACATTAAATAACACACTATAAAAATGCACTTCATTTTCGGTCCACAAAAAACAGCTTTGTTACAAACTTGATTGCAGGGCACATTATTCTTCCACGTAAAGATAATTTACAAAGAACATCTTCCGAGTACTTAAATTTTAAATTCAATTCAGTTGTGAATTTTCACAATATTTCATAACATTGTCTTGGATATTTTAATATCGAATAAATATAAGTGTAAATACAAATGAAATCCTAATAGATATTTTTGTGAGATGTCATCGAGATCAAAACGATTCTAGGTTGAACAACTTCAGCTTAACAATGGAAGGATAACTTAAAATTCAACTCGATGGGCAACATTTCTATTTCCACAGTACGAACCGGGTTTTCATTGTTGAAGTTGAACACGCATGTTGAAGTTGAACACGCATGTTGAAGTTGAACACGCATGTTGAAGTTGAACAAGCATGTTGAAGTTGAACAAGTATGTTGAAGTTGAACACGCATGTTGTTGAAGTTGAACACGCATGTTGTTGAAGTTGAACACGCATGTTGTTGAAGTTGAATACGCAGGTTGTTGAAGTTGAATACGCATGTTGTTGAAGTTGAACCCGCATGTTGTTGAAGTTGAACACGTATGTTGAAGTTGAACACGGCGCACGTTGAAGAAAAAGCAACAGCGGGAACTTCGTTATGAAGCTCGACTTCCGTTTTGGTTGCTGTTTTACTGCATAATTCAGAATGATTTGTAGCTCATCAAAGCAATATATCATCTTCAGAGTTTTCAACTTGATCAGGAGGTCGTTTGATGAGTTGTCGAGGCGTTTTTAAGGCGTTGTCAGGGAGTTGTTACGGCGTTGTCAAGGCGGTGTCAAGGCGGTGTCAGGGAGTTTTCAAGGCGTTATCAAGGCGTTGTCAAGGTGTCAAGACGTTGTCAAGGTGTCAAGACGTTGTCAAGGTATCAAGACGTTGTCAAGGTGTCAAGACGTTGTCAAGGTGTCAAGA